>NW_025923842.1:0-192185 GCF_902655055.1 Lutra lutra | reverse complement strand
GAGCATATTGTGGGTTGGTGGCCATGGAGACCTAGCGATGTGGCGATGGCTCAGGGACGCTGCAGGATTCTCCAACCCGAATGTTTGGACACAGCTCCCACAAGGAAGCTATCCATGGGGAGACAAGAGGTGTTCTGTTTGGTGCCTCAGGAAAGCCCCATATATTGGGCTTGGAAACAAGGCCTCTGAGGAGGGACATTGGAAACCAAAGCAAGAGTTCAGCGTAGGGCCTAGGGGCCCGTCTTGGTTCAATCTTCCGTGTCCGCAATCATCTGTCTGCGTGTCTGCGTGGAGGTAGTGGCTCAACTTGGGTCAGAATGCCCCTGTAGGTCCAGGGCAGCTTACAGTAGTGGGATGTCCTCGCATGCCTTGAGGTTTCTCCTATTCTGTAGGGTTGTGCCCAGTGGAAGGGGCACAGGCTCCTAGGAGAGAGCAGGCACAGTCCTGGGGTTGGGACCATGAGGCCCCAGCCTGGAGGGTGTGTGGGCCACGGCTGTGGGGTCAGACTTCTGAAAACACAAACTCGGATCAGGATGGGGCCTAAAGTATGGCAGGCTCGTTCTACAGACCGTGAGGGGAGCTCCTCAGGATATGAAAGGAGGGCGAGCGGGAGGCGGTCACTCAGGCTTCTGTCTCTGGATGTTGTGTCCAGGATGGCCGTTTAATGTAGGGGGGGGGCATCATGTGCCATGGACGAGCCTCATTCTTTGGTAAGTTGCCCAGATCCCAAGAGTTTGGGGACTTTCTGTGGTAAAGGAGGAGTCCTGTTTTCTCTCTCAGGTGTCCCCTAGCAGTTGGTGTCTAGAGCAGAGCAGTGGGTACGGGCGACTGGAATACCTGAAGTCTGGTTAGGACTGAGAGCTTATGGGCATGGCTAGCCCCATACGTGGGCTCTTCGTCCAGCCACTGAGAGGCATTACTTGAATAATGGGCTCATGCTGAGGGTCACAATGCGTGTTTGTGCGAAAGGCGGCCCCAAGCGTGAGCCTGGCCTCATGGGCCATGCAGGTTTCTCCTACACTGGAGGTCTGACACCATGCCAACTGTAGGGTTTCCTGCCATGTGGAAGGAGGGGTTCTGACTTCGGCATCAGTTTCCCCCTGAGCAGCGATTGGAGATAAGCTCTAGGTTCCGATGCCTGAAAACCCAGGTTGTGAAGGGATGATGGCCTAAGGCTATGGCGAGTCTGATGTGCTCGCTTCACCAGCGGTCTCGGTGTCTGTCGGTAGGTGTGGGCTCAGGCTATATAAGACAGAACATCAGTGCTTAGAGCAGCCTATGCAAAATGGGAGTTGCCGTGGGCCGAGCTGGCTGATCCTCCTTTGGGGTTTCTGGGCAACCCCATAGGCAATGTTTTGTTCTGGTGGGCCAGCCGAGGGCTGCGTTGTGTCCCTAGAATTCCAACCGGGAGGGCTTGTGGGCCAGGATTAGAAGCACGGAAGTCAAAAAACTCAAGGTAGGGTTAGGTTTGGGGCCGAGAGCATGGCAGGCCCACTCTGCAGAAGGTAAATCGAGATCTCGTGCGTCTGAATTCAGGGTCAGGATCAGACGTTGACTCAGGCTGTGGTTTGTGTCCATGGTGGCACTGTCCTGAAGGGGGTGGGGCGTCATGGGGGCAGGGAGGATTTCCTACGCCGGCAGTTGTGAGCTGCTCCAAACCTCAAGGTGTCCTTCTGCGGGACAGTCAAGTCCTATTGGACGGTTCCAGGACGCCCCAGACGGAAAGACGCGAGAGCAGGAGTCTAAGCATGGATGGCTGGAAACGCCACCTCACATTCCCATTGGCTGGTAGGTGCAAGGCAGGTTCAAGCTGCGCGCTCTTGGGCGAGCTACCCAGAGGGCCGAGTTGAAATGGACTCTCCTGAGGATAGAGCATAATGTGGGTTGGTGGCCATGGAGACCTAGCGATGTGGCGATGGCTCAGGGACGCTGCAGGATTCTCCAACCCGAATGTTTGGACACAGCTCCCACAAGGAAGCTATCCATGGGGAGACAAGAGGTGTTCTGTTTGGTGCCTCAGGAAAGCCCCATATATTGGGCTTGGAAACAAGGCCTCTGAGGAGGGACATTGGAAACCAAAGCAAGAGTTCAGCGTAGGGCCTAGGGGCCCGTCTTGGTTCAATCTTCTGTGTCCGCAATCATCTGTCTGCGTGTCTGCGTGGAGGTAGTGGCTCAACTTGGGTCAGAATGCCCCTGTAGGTCCAGGGCAGCTTACAGTAGTGGGATGTCCTCGCATGCCTTGAGGTTTCTCCTATTCTGTAGGGTTGTGCCCAATGGAAGGGGCACAGGTTCCTAGGAGAGAGCAGGCACAGTCCTGGGGTTGGGACCCTGAGGCCCCAGCCTGGAGGGTGTGTGGGCCACGGCTGTGGGGTCAGACTTCTGAAAACACAAACTCGGATCAGGTTGTGGCCTAAAGTATGGCAGGCTCGTTCTACAGACCGTGAGGGGAGCTCCTCAGGA
The DNA here is from genome assembly GCF_902655055.1 of Lutra lutra. Lineage (NCBI taxonomy): Eukaryota > Metazoa > Chordata > Mammalia > Carnivora > Mustelidae > Lutra > Lutra lutra. The sequence continues at coordinate 189,725 of NW_025923842.1, read as the reverse complement.
TATGAAAGGAGGGCGAGCGGGAGGCGGTCACTCAGGCTTCTGTCTCTGGATGTTGTGTCCAGGATGGCCGTTTAATGTAGGGGGGGGGCATCATGTGCCATGGACGAGCCTCATTCTTTGGTAATTTGCCCAGCTCCCAAGAGTTTGGGGACTTTCTGTGGTAAAGGAGGAGTCCTGTTTTCTCTCTCAGGTGTCCCCTAGCAGTTGGTGTCTAGAGCAGAGCAGTGGGTACGGGCGACTGGAATGCCTGAAGTCTGGTTAGGACTGAGAGCTTATGGGCATGGCTAGCCCCATACGTGGGCTCTTCGTCCAGCCACTGAGAGGCATTACTTGAATAATGGGCTCATGCTGAGGGTCACAATGCGTGTTTGTGCGAAAGGCGGCCCCAAGCGTGAGCCTGGCCTCATGGGCCATGCAGGTTTCTCCTACACTGAAGGTCTGACACCATGCCAACTGTAGGGTTTCCTGCCATGTGGAAGGAGGGGTTCTGACTTCGGCATCAGTTTCCCCCTGAGCAGCGATTGGAGATAAGGTCTAGGTTCCGATGCCTGAAAACCCAGGTTGTGAAGGGATGATGGCCTAAGGCTATGGCGAGTCTGATGTGCTCGCTTCACCAGCTGTCTCGGTGTCTGTCGGTAGGTGTGGGCTCAGGCTATATAAGACAGAACATCAGTGCTTAGAGCAGCCTATGCAAAATGGGAGTTGCCATGGGTTGCCGTGGGCCGAGCTGGCTGATCCTCCTTTGGGGTTTCTGGGCAACCCCATAGGCAATGTTTTGTTCTGGTGGGCCAGCCGAGGGCTGCGTTGTGTCCCTAGAATTCCAACCGGGAGGGCTTGTGGGCCAGGATTAGAAGCACGGAAGTCAAAAAACTCAAGGTAGGGTTAGGTTTGGGGCCGAGAGCATGGCAGGCCCACTCTGCAGAAGGTAAATCGAGATCTCGTGCGTCTGAATTCAGGGTCAGGGTCAGACGTTGACTCAGGCTGTGGTTTGTGTCCATGGTGGCACTGTCCTGAAGGGGGTGGGGCGTCATGGGGGCAGGGAGGATTTCCTACGCCGGCAGTTGTGAGCTGCTCCAAACCTCAAGGTGTCCTTCTGCGGGACAGTCAAGTCCTATTGGACGGTTCCAGGACGCCCCAGACGGAAAGACGCGAGAGCAGGAGTCTAAGCATGGATGGCTGGAAACGCCACCTCACATTCCCATTGGCTGGTAGGTGCAAGGCAGGTTCAAGCTGCGCGCTCTTGGGCGAGCTACCCAGAGGGCCGAGTTGAAATGGACTCTCCTGAGGATAGAGCATAATGTGGGTTGGTGGCCATGGAGACCTAGCGATGTGGCGATGGCTCAGGGACGCTGCAGGATTCTCCAACCCGAATGTTTGGACACAGCTCCCACAAGGAAGCTATCCATGGGGAGACAAGAGGTGTTCTGTGTGGTGCCTCAGGAAAGCCCCATATATTGGGCTTGGAAACAAGGCCTCTGAGGAGGGACATTGGAAACCAAAGCAAGAGTTCAGCGTAGGGCCTAGGGGCCCGTCTTGGTTCAATCTTCTGTGTCCGCAATCATCTGTCTGCGTGTCTGCGTGGAGGTAGTGGCTCAACTTGGGTCAGAATGCCCCTGTAGGTCCAGGGCAGCTTACAGTAGTGGGATGTCCTCGCATGCCTTGAGGTTTCTCCTATTCTGTAGGGTTGTGCCCAATGGAAGGGGCACAGGTTCCTAGGAGAGAGCAGGCACAGTCCTGGGGTTGGGACCCTGAGGCCCCAGCCTGGAGAGTGTATGGGATACGGCTGTGGGTTCAGACGTCTGAAAATACAAACTCGGCTCAGGTTTGTGGCCGAGAATATCAGGCTTCATCTAGAGACCGTGAGGGGAGCTCCTCAGGATATGAAGGGAAGGCGAGTTGGAGCGGTCGCTCAGGCTTCTGTCTCTGGATGTTGTGTCCAGGATGGCCGTTTAATGTAGGGGGGGGGCATCATGTGCCATGGACGAGCCTCATTCTTTGGTAATTTGCCCAGCTCCCAAGAGTTTGGGGACTTTCTGTGGTAAAGGAGGAGTCCTGTTTTCTCTCTCAGGTGTCCCCTAGCAGTTGGTGTCTAGAGCAGAGCAGTGGGTACGGGCGACTGGAATACCTGAAGTCTGGTTAGGACTGAGAGCTTATGGGCATGGCTAGCCCCATAGGTGGGCTCTTCGTCCAGCCACTGAGAGGCATTACTTGAATAATGGGCTCATGCTGAGGGTCACAATGCGTGTTTGTGCGAAAGGCGGCCCCAAGCGTGAGCCTGGCCTCATGGGCCATGCAGGTTTCTCCTACACTGAAGTCTGACACCATGCCAACTGTAGGGTTTCCTGCCATGTGGAAGGAGGGGTTCTGACTTCGGCATCAGCTTCCCTCCTGAGCAGCGATTGGAGATAAGGTCTAGCTTCCGATGCCTGAAAATCCATGTTGTGAAGGGGTGATGGCCTAAGGCTCTGGCGTGTCTGATGTGCTCGCTGTGCAGCCAGCTGTCTGGGTGTCTGTCGGTAGGTGTGGGCTCACGCTATATAAGACAGATCCTTAGTGCTTAGAGCAGCCTATGCAAAATGGGTGTTGCCGTGGGCCGAGCTGGTTGATCCTCCTTTGGGGTTTCTGGGCAACCCCATAGGCAATGTTTTGTTCTGGCGGGCTAGCCGAGGGCTGCGTTGTGTCCCTAGAATTCCAACCGGGAGGGCTTGTGAGCCAGGATTAGAAGCACGGAAGTCAAAAAACTCAAGGTAGGGTTAGGTTTGGGGCCGAGAGCATGGCAGGCCCACTCTGCAGAAGGTAAATCGAGATCTCGTGCGTCTGAATTCAGGGTCAGGATCAGACGTTGACTCAGGCTGTGGTTTGTGTCCATGGTGGCACTGTCCTGAAGGGGGTGGGGCGTCATGGGGGCAGGGAGGATTTCCTACGCCGGCAGTTGTGAGCTGCTCCAAACCTCAAGGTGTCCTTCTGCGGGACAGTCAAGTCCTATTGGACGGTTCCAGGACGCCCCAGACGGAAAGACGCGAGAGCAGGAGTCTAAGCATGGATGGCTGGAAACGCCACCTCACATTCCCATTGGCTGGTAGGTGCAAGGCAGGTTCAAGCTGCGCGCTCTTGGGCGAGCTACCCAGAGGGCCGAGTTGAAATGGACTCTCCTGAGGATAGAGCATAATGTGGGTTGGTGGCCATGGAGACCTAGCGATGTGGCGATGGCTCAGGGACGCTGCAGGATTCTCCAACCCGAATGTTTGGACACAGCTCCCACAAGGAAGCTATCCATGGGGAGACAAGAGGTGTTCTGTTTGGTGCCTCAGGAAAGCCCCATATATTGGGCTTGGAAACAAGGCCTCTGAGGAGGGACATTGGAAACCAAAGCAAGAGTTCAGCGTAGGGCCTAGGGGCCCGTCTTGGTTCAATCTTCTGTGTCCGCAATCATCTGTCTGCGTGTCTGCGTGGAGGTAGTGGCTCAACTTGGGTCAGAATGCCCCTGTAGGTCCAGGGCAGCTTACAGTAGTGGGATGTCCTCGCATGCCTTGAGGTTTCTCCTATTCTGTAGGGTTGTGCCCAGTGGAAGGGGCACAGGCTCCTAGGAGAGAGCAGGCACAGTCCTGGGGTTGGGACCATGAGGCCCCAGCCTGGAGGGTGTGTGGGCCACGGCTGTGGGGTCAGACTTCTGAAAACACAAACTCGGATCAGGTTGTGGCCTAAAGTATGGCAGGCTCGTTCTACAGACCGTGAGGGGAGCTCCTCAGGATATGAAAGGAGGGCGAGCGGGAGGCGGTCACTCAGGCTTCTGTCTCTGGATGTTGTGTCCAGGATGGCCGTTTAATGTAGGGGGGGGGCATCATGTGCCATGGACGAGCCTCATTCTTTGGTAATTTGCCCAGCTCCCAAGAGTTTGGGGACTTTCTGTGGTAAAGGAGGAGTCCTGTTTTCTCTCTCAGGTGTCCCCTAGCAGTTGGTGTCTAGATCAGAGCAGTGGGTTCGGGCGACTGAATGCCTGAAGTCTGGTTAGGACTGAGAGCTTATGGGCATGGCTAGCCCCATACGTGGGCTCTTCGTCCAGCCACTGAGAGGCATTACTTGAATAATGGGCTCATGCTGAGGGTCACAATGCGTGTTTGTGCGAAAGGCGGCCCCAAGCGTGAGCCTGGCCTCATGGGCCATGCAGGTTTCTCCTACAATAAAGGTCTGACACCATGCCAACTGTAGGGTTTCCTGCCATGTGGAAGGAGGGGTTCTGACTTCGGCATCAGTTTCCCCCTGAGCAGCGATTGGAGATAAGGTCTAGGTTCCGATGCCTGAAAAGCCAGGTTGTGAAGGGATGATGGCCTAAGGCTATGGCGAGTCTGATGTGCTCGCTTCACCAGCTGTCTCGGTGTCTGTCGGTAGGTGTGGGCTCAGGCTATATAAGACAGAACATCAGTGCTTAGAGCAGCCTATGCAAAATGGGAGTTGCCGTGGGCCGAGCTGGTTGATCCTCCTTTGGGGTTTCTGGGCAACCCCACAGGCAATGTTTTGTTCTGGTGGGCCAGCCGAGGGCTGCGTTGTGTCCCTAGAATTCCAACCGGGAGGGCTTGTGGGCCAGGATTAGAAGCACGGAAGTCAAAAAACTCAAGGTAGGGTTAGGTTTGGGGCCGAGAGCATGGCAGGCCCACTCTGCAGAAGGTAAATCGAGATCTCGTGCGTCTGAATTCAGGGTCAGGGTCAGACGTTGACTCAGGCTGTGGTTTGTGTCCATGGTGGCACTGTCCTGAAGGGGGTGGGGCGTCATGGGGGCAGGGAGGATTTCCTACGCCGGCAGTTGGGAGCTGCTCCAAACCTCAAGGTTTCCTTCTGCGGGACAGTCAAGTCCTATTGGACGGTTCCAGGACGCCCCAGACGGAAAGACGCGAGAGCAGGAGTCTAAGCATGGATGCCTGGAAACGCCACCTCACATTCCCATTGGCTGGTAGGTGCAAGGCAGGTTCAAGCTGCGCGCTCTTGGGCGAGCTACCCAGAGGGCCGAGTTGAAATGGACTCTCCTGAGGATAGAGCATAATGTGGGTTGGTGGCCATGGAGACCTAGCGATGTGGCGATGGCTCAGGGACGCTGCAGGATTCTCCAACCCGAATGTTTGGACACAGCTCCCACAAGGAAGCTATCCATGGGGAGACAAGAGGTGTTCTGTGTGGTGCCTCAGGAAAGCCCCATATATTGGGCTTGGAAACAAGGCCTCTGAGGAGGGACATTGGAAACCAAAGCAAGAGTTCAGCGTAGGGCCTAGGGGCCCGTCTTGGTTCAATCTTCTGTGTCCGCAATCATCTTTCTGCGTGTCTGCGTGGAGGTAGTGGCTCAACTTGGGTCAGAATGCCCCTGTAGGGAGGAGGAGTCAAGATGGCGGAGAAGTAGCAGGCTGAGACTACTTCGGGTAGCGGGAGATCAGCTAAATAGCTTATCTAAAGATTGCAAACACCTACAAATCTAACGGGAGATTGAAGAGAAGAAGAACAGCATTTCCAGAAACAGAAAATCAACCACTTTCTGCAAGGTAGGACTGGCGGAGAAGTGAATCCAAAGCGATGGGAAGATAAACCGCGGGGGGAGGGGCCGGCTCCCGGCGAGCGGCGGAGCAACGGAGCAAAATCAGGACTTTTAAAAGTCTGTTCTGCTGAGGGACATCGCTCCAGAGGCTTAACTGGGGTGAAGCCCAGGCGGGGTCAGCGCGGCCTCAGGTCCCGCACGGTCGCAGAAGGATCGGGGGTGTCTCAGTGTCGCAGAGCTTACCGGTATTAGAACGGGGAAGCCGGCTGCAGAGACAGAGCCGAGGAGTGACTCTCAGCTCAGGGTTGCCTTGAACGGTTTGCAGGCTCCGTCAGCTCGGAGCGCGGCCGGAGGCCAGGGTGACGGGAGTCATTAGGCGCTGTTCTCTGAGGGCGCACTGAGGAGTGGTGCCCCAGGCTCTCAGCTCCTCTGGGCCGGAGACCGGGAGGCCGCCATCTTTATTCCCGTCCTCTGGACTCTATGGAAAGCGCTCAGGGAACAAAAGCTCACGAAAGCGAACCCGAGCGGATGACTCAGCGAGGCCCCGGGTAAGGGCGGTGCAACTCCGCCTGGGGCAAAGACGCTTGAGAATCACTACAACGGGCCCCTCCTGCAGAAGATCTACGGGAAACCCAGCCAGGACCAAGTTCAACTACCAAGGAGAACGGCGGAATTTCAGAGGAGAAGAAATCAAAGCACGGAACTCATGGCTTTCTCCCCATGATTTTTTAGCCTTGCAGTTAATTTAATTTTTTTTTCTTTTTCAATTTTTTTTTCTTTTTCTCTTCTTCTGCTAAATTTTAACTTTTACCATTTTCTTTTTTTTAACGTTTTTTAAATAGTTTATCTAATATATATATATATATTTTCCTCTTTTTATATTTTTTCTTTATCGGCTTTCTTTTTTTTAATAGTTTTTTTTTCTTTCTTTCTGAACCCCTTTTTATCCCCTTTCTCCCCCCTCACAATTCAGGATCTCTTCTGATTTGGCTAAAGCATATTTTCCTGGGGTTGTTGCCACCCTTTTAGTATTTTACTTGCTCCTTCATAAACTCTTATCTGGACAAAATGACAAGGCGGAAAAATTCACAACAAAAAAAAGAACAAGAGGCAATACCAAAGGCTAGGGACCTAATCAATACAGATATTGGTAATATGTCAGATATAGAGTTCAGAATGATGATTCTCAAGGTTCTAGCCGGGCTTGAAAAAGGCATGGAAGATATTAAAGCAACCCTCTCGGGAGATAAAAAAGCCCTTTCTGGAGAAATAAAAGAACTAAAATCTAACCAAGTTGAAATCAAAAAAGCCATTAATGAGGTGCAATCAAAAATGGAGGCTCTCACTGCTAGGATAAATGAGGCAGAAGAAAGAATTAGCGATATAGAAGACCAAATGACAGAGAATAAAGAAGCTGAGCAAAAGAGGGACAAACAGCTACTGGACCACGAGGGGAGATTTTGAGAGATAAGTGACACCATAAGATGAAACAACATTAGATTAACTGGGATTCCAGAAGAAGAGGAAACAGAGAGGGGAGCAGAAGGTATATTGGAGAGAATTATTGGAGAGAATTTCCCCAATATGGCAAAGGGAACAAGCATCAAAATCCAGGAGGTTCAGAGAACCCCCCTCAAAAGCAATAAGAATAGGTCTACACCCCGTCACCTAATAGTAAAATTGACAAGTCTTAGTGACAAAGAAAAGATCCTGAAAGCAGCCCGGGAAAAGAAGTCTGTAACGTACAATGGTAAAAATATTAGATTGGCAGCAGACTTATCCACAGAGACCTGGCAGGCCAGAATAAGCTGGCATGATATATTCAGAGTACTAAATGAGAAAAACATGCAGCCAAGAATACTATATCCAGCTAGGCTATCATTGAAAATAGACGGAGAGATTAAAAGCTTCCAGGACAAACAAAAACAGAAAGAATTTGCAAATACCAAACCAGCTCTACAGGAAATATTGAAAGGGGTCCTCTAAGCAAAGGGAGACCCTCAAAGTAGTAGATCAGAAAGAAACAGAGACAATATACAATAACAGTCACCTTACAGGCAATACAATGGCACTAAATTCATATCTCTCAATACTTACCCTGAATGTGAATGGGCTAAATGCCCCAATCAAAAGACACAGGGTATCAGAATGGATAAAAAAACAAAAACCATCTATATGTTGCCTACAAGAAACTCATCTTACACCCGAAGACACCTCCAGGTTTAAAGTGAGGGGGTGGAAAAGAATTTACCATGCTAATGGACATCAGAAGAAAGCAGGAGTGGCAATCCTTATAGCAGATCAATTAGATTTTAAGCCAAAGATTATAGTAAGAGATGAGGAAGGACACTATATCATACTCAAAGGAACTGTCCAACAAGAAGATCTAACAATTTTAAATATCTATGCCCCTAACGTGGGAGCAGCCAACTATCTAAACCAATTAATAACAAAATCAAAGAAACACATCGACAAGAATACAATCATAGTAGGGGATTTTAACACTCCCCTCACTGAAATGGACAGATCATCCAAGCAAAAGATCAACAAGGAAATCAAGGCCTTAAATGACACACTGGACCAGATGGACATCACCGATATATTCAGAACATTTCATCCCAAAGCAACAGAATACACATTCTTCTCTAGTGCACATGGAACGTTCTCCAGAATAGATCACATTCTTGGTCCTAAATCAAGTCTCAACCGGTATCAAAAGATTGGGATCATTCCCTGCATATTTTCAGACCACAATGCTCTAAAGCTAGAACTCAATAACAAGAGGAAATTTGGAAAGAACCCAAATACATGGAGACTAAACAGCATCCTTCTAAAGAATGAATGGGTCAACCAGGAAATCAAAGAAGAATTGAAAAAATTTATGGAAACAAATGATAATGAAAACACAACAGTTCAGAATCTGTGGGACACAACAAAGGCAGTCCTGAGAAGAAAATATATAGCGGTACAAGCCTTTCTCAAGAAACAAGAAAGGTCTCAGGTACACAACCTAACCCTACACCTAAAGGAGCTGGAGAAAGAACAAGAAAGAAACCCTAAACCCAGCAGGAGAAGAGAAATCATAAAGATCAGAGCAGAAATCAATGAAATAGAAACCAAAAAAAACAATAGAACAAATCAACGAAACTAGGAGCTGGTTCTTTGAAAGAATTAATAAGATTGATAAACCCCTGGCCAGACTTATCAAAAAGAAAAGAGAGAGGACCCAAATAAATAAAATCATGAATGAAAGAGGAGAGATCACAACGAACACCAAAGAAATACAGACAATTATAAGAACATACTATGAGCAACTCTACACCAACAAATTTGACAATCTGGAAGAAATGGATGCATTCCTAGAGACATATAAACTACCACAACTGAACCAGGAAGAAATCGAAAGCCTGAACAGACCCATAACCAGTAAGGAGATTGAAACAGTCATCAAAAATCTCCAAACAAACAAAAACCCAGGGCCAGACGGCTTCCCAGGGGAATTCTACCAAACATTTAAAGAAGAACTAATTCCTATTCTCCTGAAACTGTTCCAAAAATTAGCAATAGAAGGAAAACTTCCAAACTCATTTTATGAGGCCAGCATCACCTTGATCCCAAAACCAGACAAGGATCCCAACAAAAAAGAGAACTACAGACCAATATCCTTGATGAACACAGATGCAAAAATTCTCGCCAAAATACTAGCCAATAGGATTCAACAGTACGTTAAAAGGATTATTCACCACGACCAAGTGGGATTTATTCCAGGGCTGCAAGGCTGGTTCAACATCCGCAAATCAATCAATGTGATACAACACATTAATAGAAGAAAGAACAAGAACCATATGATACTCTCCATACATGCTGAAAAAGCATTTGACAAAGTACAACATCCCTTCCTGATCAAAACTCTTCAAAGTGTAGGGATAGACGGCACATACCTCAATATTATCAAAGCCATCTATGAAAAACCCACCGCAAATATCATTCTCAATGGAGAAAAACTGAAAGCTTTTCCGCTAAGGTCAGGAACACGGCAGGGATGTCCGTTATCACCACTGCTATTCAACATAGTACTAGAAGTCCTAGCCTCAGCAATCAGACAACAAAAGGAAATTAAAGGCATCCAAATCGGCAAAGAAGAAGTCAAACTATCACTCTTCGCAGATGATATGATACTCTATGTGGAAAACCCAAAAGACTCCACTCCAAAACTGCTAGAACTTGTACAGGAATTCAGACAAGTGTCAGGATATAAAATCAATGCACAGAAATCAGTTGCATTTCTCTACACCAACAACAAGACAGAAGAAAGAGAAATTAAGGAGTCCATCCCATTTACAATTGCACCCAAAACTATAAGATACCTAGGAATAAACCTAACCAAAGAGACTAAGAATCTATACTCAGAAAACTATAAAGTACTCATGAAAGAAATTGAGGAAGACACAAAGAAATAGAAAAATGTTCCATGCTCCTGGATTGGAAGAATAAATATTGTGAAAATGTCTATGCTACCTAAAGCAATCTACACATTTAATGCAATTCCTATCAAAGTACCATCCATTTTTTTTCAAAGAAATGGAACAAATCATCCTAAAATTTATATGGAACCAGAAAAGACCTCGAATAGCCAAAGGAATATTGAAAAAGAAAGCCAAAGTCGGTGGCATCACAATTCCGGACTTCAAGCTCTATTACAAAGCTGTCATCATCAAGACAGCATGGTACTGGCACAAAAACAGACACATAGATCAATGGAACAGAATAGAGAGCCCAGAAATGGACCCTCAACTCTATGGTCAACTCATCTTCGACAAAGCAGGAAAGAATGTCCAATGGAAAAAAGACAGCCTCTTCAATAAATGGTGTTGGGAAAATTGGACAGCCACATGCAGAAAAATGAAATTGGATCATTTCCTTACACCACACACGAAAATAGACTCAAAATGGATGAAGGATCTCAATGTGAGAAAGGAATCCATCAAAATCCTTGAGGAGAACACAGGCAGCAACCTCTTCGACCTCAGCTGCAGCAACATCTTCCTAGGAACATCACCAAAGGCAAGGGAAGCAAGGGCAAAAATGAACTTTTGGGATTTTATCAAGATCAAAAGCTTTTGCACAGCAAAGGAAACAGTGAACAAAACCAAAAGACAACTGACAGAATGGGAGAAGATATTTGCAAATGACATATCAGATAAAGGGCTAGTGTCCAAAATCTATAAAGAACTTAGCAAACTCAACACCCAAAGAACAAATAATCCAATCAAGAAATGGGCAGAGGACATGAACAGACATTTCTGCAAAGAAGACATCCAGATGGCCAACAGACACATGAAAAAGTGCGCCATATCACTCGGCATCAGGGAAATACAAATCAAAACCACCATGAGATATCACCTCACACCAGTCAGAATGGGTAAAATTAACAATTCAGGAAATGACAGATGCTGGCGAGGATGCGGAGAAAGGGGAACCCTCCTACACTGTTGGTGGGAATGCAAGCTGGTGCAACCACTCTGGAAAACAGCATGGAGGTTCCTCAAAATGTTGAAAATAGAACTACCCTATGACCCTGCAATTGCACTGCTGTGTATTTACCCTAAAGATACAAACATAGTGATCCGAAGGGGCACATGCACCCGAATGTTTATAGCAGCAATGTCTACAATAGCCAAACTATGGAAAGAACCTAGATGTCCATCTACAGACGAATGGATAAAGAAGATGTGGTATATATACACAATGGAATACTATGCAGCCATCAAAAGAAATGAAATCTTGCCATTTGCGACGACGTGGATGGAACTAGAGGGTATCATGCTTAGTGAAATAAGTCAATCGGAGAAAGACAACTATCATATGATCTCCCTGATATGAGGGAGAGGAGATGCAACATGGGGGGTTGAGGGGGTAGGAGAAGAGTAAATGAAACAAGATGGGATTGGGAGGGAGACAAACCATAAGTGACTCTTAATCTCACAAAACAAACTGAGGGTTGATGGGGGGAGGGGGGTTAGAGAGGGGGGGTGGGGTTATGGATATTGGGGCGAGTATGTGCTATGGTGAGTGCTGTGAAGTGTGTAAACCTGGCGATTCGCAGACCTGTACCCCTGGGGTAAAAATATATGTTTATAAAGCTGTAAAAAAAAAGAAAGAAAGAAAGAAAGAAAGAAAGGATGAATCCCCAAGTTTTGTAGCAACATGGGGGTACTGGAAGAGATTATGCTGAGTGAAATAAGTCAAGCAGAGAGAGTCAATTATCATATGGTTTCACTTATTTGTGGAGCATAACAAATAGCATGGAGGACAAGGGGAGATGGAGAGGAGAAGGGAGTTGAGGGAAATTGGAAGGGGAGGTGAACCATGAGAGACTATGGACTCTGAAAAACGATCTGAGAATTTTGAAGGGGTGGCGGGTGGGAGGTTGGGGGCACCAGGTGGTGGGTATTGTAGAGGGCACGGATTGCAAGGAGCACTGGGTGTGGTGCAAAAATAATGAATACTGTTATGCTGAAAAAAATAAAATTTAAAAAAAAATTAAAAAAAAAAAAAGAAAAAAGAAAGGATGAATACCCAAGTTTTGTAGCAACATGGACGGGACTGGAAGAGATTATGCTGAGTGAAATAAGTCAAGCAGAGAGAGTCAATTATCATATGGTTTCACTTATTTGTGGAGCATAACAAATAGCATGGAGGACAAGGGGAGATGGAGAGGAGAAGGGAGTTGAGGGAAATTGGAAGTGGAGGTGAACCATGAGAGACTATGGACTCTGAAAAACGATCTGAGAATTTTGAAGGGGTGGGGGGTGGGAGGTTGGGGGCACCAGGTGGTGGGTATTGTAGAGGGCACGGATTGCATGGAGCACTGGGTGTGGTGCAAAAATAATGAATACTGTTATGCTGAAAAAATAAAAAAAAATTATAAAATAAAAGTGAAATAAAAATAGGAAGATATTTTTCAAGCATATAGAATAAAAACAAATCACATTTGGTCATACCATGAATATACTACTAATAAAGTTCTTTCTTTCTTCTAGTTTTGTCCCATGCCAGCTTTAGTAAAATTCATATTGCTCCTTGACTACTCTTCCTCTGCTCTTGTCTTTCTTCTTTTCCTTCCTTCTACTACTCTTCCTTTTTATTCTTAAGATTGATCTCATTTTGATTTCTTCTCATTTAAAGCTAATCTTGGAGGGGCATATGGGTGTCTCAGTTGTTGAGTTTCAGCTCAGGTCATGATGTTTGCATTCCTGGGATCCAGCCCAGAATTGGGTTCTATGCTCAGCAAGAAGTCTTCTTGAAGATCTCTGCTTATGCCCAACCCTCCACTGTCTCACTCTCTCTCTCTCTCTCTCTCTGTCTCTCTCTCTCTCTCTCACACACACACACACACTTTCTTTCTCTCTAAAATAAATTATCTTAAAAAAAACTATTCTTGTATATTTTAGGTTTTTGTTGCTTTGTGAATGAGGTCTGGTCTCTCTGTTTCCATTTCATTATTTTCATAATGTACATAGTCTTAATGTTTCACTGTAGATAAATTTTAAACATAGAGAAAATTTTAAGGAGTAAATAAAAATCGCCCACAATAGGTTATCTGGTTAATATTTGCAGCATATTTCAGATTTATATTTATAAAATCAAGCATTTTTGTTGGTCATATGTAATGATGACATTTTATAACTATCGCTTACTTATGTAAAGGAAATTATTGAATTTTTCTATATGTAGCTTGCATATGCCATTATCAATTCTATCTAATTACTAACACTTTTCATCAAATGCTTTATCTTCATCTATTGAAGTAATTGGTTATTTTCATATTTCACCAATTGATGAATAAGAGTAGATTTATATATATTTTTGGAACAGGAATGTCCTTGTGTTCTTGGGATAGAATTTTTCTATTCATGGTATGTTACTTCCAATTATTTTGTGTAAATTTACATACATACAATACAAAATTTACTACAACAGTTCGTTCCATATGCCTTATATATCAAAATTGTTCATTTACTTATGAGAGAATCCTCTGGTTGAAAATAATAATTATTCCATTTTCATCACTTTCTTTCAAGGATTGTTATTTCTTTGACCTATCAATATCTTTTTCTGAAGTCCACTTATGTGGCATTAAAAAAATAATTTTATACTTTTAGTCATTTTAATAATGGAATTGTATATAATTCACTATTATGGGGGCGCCTGGGTGGCTCAGTGGGTTGGGCCGCTGCCTTCGGCTCAGGTCATGATCCCAGGTCCTGGGTTCGGGCCCCACATTGGGCTTTCTGCTCGGCAGGGAGCCTGCTTCCTCCTCTCTCTCTGCCTGCCTCTCTGCCTGCTTGTGATTTCTCTCTGTCAAATAAATAAATAAAAATTTAAAAAAAAAAAGAATTCACTATTATGAAGAGTGGTGTGCTAGAAAATACTTATCTGTTGACTCTTCAGAACAACAACAATAAAAAGAAGCCATAATTTGTAACATTTGTTTGTTTCCATGGTGTGAATACTCATACCATGGTTTTTTTCTGGCTACCAATGTGACATCACAACACAGATTTGAGAATTTCAGGAAGCTGTAGAATCCAGCCCTATAATACTAATAAAACTGATGGTGCAGAAATTAGTCATTGAGATGGCTGAATATAAGAAAAGTCTTATAGTCTTAATATCTATAAATTAAAATGGCATTATGCAATAAGGTAGGATTGTCAATATTTATGTGAATAATTAAAGAAGGTTTTGAAGGCTTGCTCACTCAAGATATTGCAGTAAAAAAAGTACTGGAACCAGAGCAAAAGGTCTGGACATCAGTTTAAGCTTTACCACTGGCTAGTAGTTAACAACCTGAGCAAGCAACCTGAATTTTCTGTTCTCCATACCCTCCATATTAGAAAGAGAGAGAGAGAGGGAAAAAGAGAGAGATTGTATGGTGTATGTGTAAGTATGTGTGTGTGGGGGGGTATACATATACGTGTGTGTGTGTGTTTGTGTGTTTAAGTCCAAGTTTCTGTGAATGAGGCATAAACATATTCATTCCTTCATAAACTGTAGCAAATAACCACCTCACAGCTGTTAGAGAAAATAACTGCCTTTCAAGATCATCCTCAGGCCCCTAAGAACTTTATCAAATCTTTTCTGACTATATTAAATTTTCATCTTTATTCATTTTCTTCTTTGTAATTCCTATATTCATTTACCCTATTATACAATGCAACATGTGTGTATGTATCTTTTGCATTATTCACAGCTTCAACATGTTCCGATCTTTCCTTTCCAGATAGATTTAAACCCCTTAATGTTTTGAATCATAAAGCCCCCAAATATTGGTGATATTGCCACACATATAACAGCTGTTCAATTAGTAACTGTTCACTGTGTATGAAAATAAAATAGAACTCTAAACTTAAAAGAGGAAGAAAATAGAAACAAAATTTTGTTCAATATCAGTTTAGACCTGTGATGGTATTCCTGAACTTGAATTATTACCCTGTTTACTGTTGATTACTTATTGCAACTGTATCTGAAAAACTATTATACTTATCATTTTTTAAAGGCTTCCTACATTTCCAAGAAACCTACTGGGAGCTTTTACTATCTTTTTCATCCTTACACTATTTCCATTATGATCGGTCATTTCATTACTTACTTTTGAAACAAGGAAGTAATGTTATAGAGATATTACCATGTTCAAGGTTATAAAGTTTAAATGATAAATCCAGGAATCAAATCCAGGTTTGTCTGACTCCAAAGCCCATGTCTTAAAGTACTGTGTCACAAGCAGAAAAAGTGTGTTTTATAAGAAAGAGAAATGAAATGCCCCGTGTCTAAATTATACTAACGATTGGCCGTATAGGAAATCATAAGAGAGCTACTTAAATTTAACCTTACCCTAGAAATAACTCTAATCTAGCCACCTGACTCAATCAGCCATTAAGAATGCCAGGTGATGTGCAGAGAAATATGCTTATCCCATAAAAGTGATTCATGCACCCTCTTTCTGGAAACAGCATTCCATTGGGACAAATCAAAGCTATGAGCTGCTACTGAGGACCCTGTCTACATGAGCCAAAAAACATTGAGGTTCACGGTTTTTTTGTGTGTGATTGTGATTCTAAAAGGTATTTGGCAAACGTTGCAGGATGTTCTATATAAGAAGGCAAACAACAATAATAGAGGGAAATTGGGTATTGTCCATGAATGGTCTTCTGAAGGACCTCCAGTATTAATATTCCTTATATTCCATTTTGGAAGTTTTAAATGAGGGTGAGCAATAAAACAATTTTCTGAACAAGGTTTTTTTTTTTTTTTTGTTTGTTTGTTTTACTTTAAATTCTCACCAAAAATACTTGGAAGAAAGACAAAATAAATATTGTAATAAGATCACACATAAAAAAAAAAAAAAAAACTTCAAATCCCTAGGATTATATTATGCTTAGTTACTTTTCACAAAGATTTTGGATACTCATAAGATTACAACCGAGGTTTATTGGTTCCCAATTTTTGATACTTGGAGCTAACAGAAACGATGGAGCTAGGCTCACATTTGTATGTTGCTCAACTTGCCTAGACACATTAGCTATTCAAGAAAGTATTTGTTTAATGAATTATTAAAACTCTGATTATATGCATCTGTATGCTTATGGACACATACACATGTCCATATATTCATATTGCTAGTGTTTCACACAGCAATAATTATAAAAACATATACAGTCAGTCAGGTGTGTGTGTGTGTGTGTGTGTGTGTGTGTGTGTGTGTGTGTGTGTATGTGTGTGCGTGTTATTGAAATACAGGGCCTGAGTAAGATATAGTCTAAATCCCTAGCTATGATACACTCTGTGTCATAGGGGAATAACAGATTTTAGAAGCAAACACACTTGGTTTTGAACCCTGATTCTACCATTGACCACTCTTTAACCTTGGGCAATCTCTCTAATGTTTCTAAGTCCCCATTGTCATCTGTTAGTACACAGTAATGCCACTTTTTCAGATTTTCCAATTTGTTGGCATAAGGATTTGAAATATGAAATATAAAATAATCCAGGTGACCCCAACATTTTAGTGCTATGTGGTCTTAAGTTTTATATTCACTTCTGAAATATTTCAACATTTCAATAAAGCTATGTGGGGTTTCAGTTCCCAAGTAGGTAGCATCTTTCAAGAAGGATATGATGCTTGTGATTCCTTCTATAATGGCATTTTTAATGCAATAGATACTCGATTATGAGAAGAAAAAGGCAACAACTGAATCTATGGATCAGTATAGCTGAAATATTTTCACTTCAGAATTTTTTATGATATATTTAAATTTTTTAAATTTTTATTTTTTAAAAAACATATAATGTATTATTAGCCCCTGTGGTACAGGTACCCTCCCCAATGTCCATAACCCAACCACCCTCTCCCTCCCCCCTCCCCCCACAACCCTCAGTTTGTTTTGTGAGATTAAGTGTCTCTCGTGGTTTGTCTCCCTCAATTCCTACCCCCCAAACACTCCACATTGCATCTCCACTTTCTCATATCAGGGAGATCATATGATAGTTGTCTTTCTCCGATTGACTTATTTCACTAAACATAATACCCTCTAGTTCCATCCATGTCATCGCAAATGGAAGATTTCACTTATTTTGATGGCCGAATAGTATTCCATTGTGTATATATATCACATATTCTTTATCCATTCATCTGTTGATGGATATCTAGGTTCTTTCCATAGTTTGGCTATTGTGGACATTGCTGCTATAAACATTTGGGTGCATGTGACCTTTCGGGTCACTACATTTGTATCTTTTGGGTAAATACCCAGTAGTGCAATTGCTGATTCAAAGGTAGCTCTATTTTCAAATTTTTGAGGAACCTCCATGTTGTTTTCCAGAGTGGTCACACCAGCTTGCATTCCCACCAAATGTGTAAGAGGGTTCCCCTTTCTCTGCATCCTCGCCAGCATCTGTCCTTTCCTGACTTGTTAATTTTATCCATTCTGACTGGTGTGAGGTGGTATCTCCTTGTGGTTTTGATTTGTATTTCCCCGATGCCAAGTGATGTGGAGCACTTTTTCATGTGTCTGTTAGCCATCTGGATGTCTTCTTTGCAGAAATGTTTATTCATGTCTTCTTTCCATCTCTTGACTGGATTATTTGTTCTTTGGATATTGAGTTTGCTAAGCTCTTTATAGATTTTGGATACTAGCCCTTTATCTGATATGTCGGTTGCAAATATATTCTCCCATTCTGTCAGTGGTCTTTTGGTTTTGTTCACTGTTTCCTTTGCTGTGCAAAAGCTTTTGATATTGATGAAGTTCCAATAGTTCATTTTTGCCCTTGCTTCCCTTGACTTTGGTGATTTTCCTAGGAAGAATTTGCTGTGGCTGAAATCGAAGAAGTTGCTGCCTGTGTTCTCCTCAAGGATTTTGATGGATTCCTTTCTCACATTGAGGTCCTTCAACCATTTTGAGTCTATTTTTGTGTTTGGTCAAAGGAAATGGTCCAAATTCATCATTCTGCATGTGGCTGTCCAATTTCCTCAACACCATTTGTTGAAGATACTGTCTTTTTCCACTGGACAGTCTTTCCTGCTTTGTCGAAGAATAGTTGACCATAGAGTTGAAGGTCTATTTCTGGCTCTCTCTTCTGTTCCACTGATCTATGTGTCTGTTTTTGTGGCAGTAATACTGTCTTGAGGATGACAGCTTTGTAATAGAGCTTGAAGTCCGGAATTGTGATGCCACCAACTTTGGCTTTCTTTTTCAATATTCTTTGGCTATTTGAGGTCTTTTCTGGTTCCATATAAATTTTAGGATTATTTGTTCCATTTCTTTGAAAAAGACAAATGATGAGAGACACTTAATCTCACAGAACAAACTGAGGGTTGCCAGGTGGGATTTTGATAGGGATTGCATTAAATGTGTAGATTGCTTTCGGTAGCATAGACATTTTCACAGTATTTGTTCTTCCAATCCAGGAGCGTGAAGCATTTTTCCATTTCTTTGTGTTTTCCTCAATTTATTTCATGATTACTTTTATAGTTTTCTGAGTATAGATTCTTTGCCTCTATGGTTAGTTTTATTCTTAGGTACCTGATGATTTTGGTTGCAATTTTAAATGGGATTGACTCCTTAATTTCTCTTTCTTCTGTCTTGTTGTTGGTGTAGAGAAATGTAACTGATTTCTGTGCATTGATTTCATATCGTGACACTTTACTGAATTCCTGTACAAGCTCTAGCAGATTTGGTGTGGAGTCTTTTGCGTTTTCCACATTTGAGTATTATATCATCTGCAAAGAGTGATTGTTTGATTTCTTCTTTGCTCATTTGGATGCCTTTAATTTCTTTTTGTTGTCTGATTGCTGAGGCTGGGACTTCTAGTACTATGTTGAATAGCAGTGGTGATAACGGATATCCCTGCCGTGTTCCTGACCTTAGCGGAAAAGCTTTCAGTTTTTCTCCATTGAGAATGATATTTGCGGTGGGTTTTTCATAGATGGCTTTGATAATATTGAGGTATGTGCCGTCTATCCCTACACTTTGAAGAGTTTTGATCAGGAAGGGATGCTGTACTTTGTCAAATGCTTTTTCAGCATCTATGGAGAGTATCATATGGTTCTTGTTCTTTCTTTTATTAATGTGTTGTATCACATTGATTGATTTGCGGATGTTGAACCAGCCTTGCAGCCCTGGAATAAATCCCACTTGGTCGTGGTGAATAATCCTTTTAACGTACTGTCGAATCCTATTGGCTAGTATTTTGGCGAGAATTTTTGCATCTGTGTTCATCAAGGATATTGGTCTGTAGTTCTCTTTTTTGTTGGGATCCTTGTCTGGTTTTGGGATCAAGGTGATGCTGGCCTCATAAAATGAGTTTGGAAGTTTTCCTTCTATTGCTACTTTTTGGAACAGTTTCAGGAGAATAGGAATTAGTTCTTCTTTAAATGTTTGGTAGAATTCCCCCGGGAAGCCGTCTGGCCCTGGGCTTTTGTTTGTTTGGAGATTTTTGATGACTGTTTCAATCTCCTTACTGGTTATGGGTCTGTTCAGGCTTTCTATTTCTTCCTGGTTCAGTTGTGGTAGTTTATATGTCTCTAGGAATGCATCCATTTCTTCCAGATTGTCCAATTTGTTGGCGTAGAGTTGCTCATAGTATGTTCTTATAATTGTCTGTATTTCTTTGGTGTTCGTTGTGATCTCTCCTCTTTCATTCATGATTTTATTTATTTGGGTCCTCTCTCTTTTCTTTTTGATAAGTCTGGCCAGGGGTTTATCAATCTTATTAATTCTTTCAAAGAACCAGCTCCTAGTTTCGTTGATTTGTTCTATTGTTTTTTTGGTTTCTATTTCATTGATTTCTGCTCTGATCTTTATGATTTCTCTTCTCCTGCTGGGTTTAGGGTTTCTTTCTTGTTCTTTCTCCAGCTCCTTTAGGTGTAGGGTTAGGTTGTGTACCTGAGACCTTTCTTGTTTCTTGAGAAAGGCTTGTACCGCTATATATTTTCCTCTCAGGACTGCCTTTGTTGTGTCCCACAGATTCTGAACTGTTGTGTTTTCATTATCATTTGTTTCCATAAATTTTTTCAATTCTTCTTTGATTTCCTGGTTGACCCATTCATTCTTTAGAAGGATGCTGTTTAGTCTCCATGTATTTGGGTTCTTTCCAAATTTCCTCTTGTTATTGAGTTCTAGCTTTAGAGCATTGTGGTCTGAAAATATGCAGGGAATGATCCCAATCTTTTGATACCGGTTGAGACTTGATTTAGGACCAAGAATGTGATCTATTCTGGAGAACGTTCCATGTGCACTAGAGAAGAATGTGTATTCTGTTGCTTTGGGATGAAATGTTCTGAATATATCGGTGATGTCCATCTGGTCCAGTGTGTCATTTAAGGCCTTGATTTCCTTGTTGATCTTTTGCTTGGATGATCTGTCCATTTCAGTGAGGGGAGTGTTAAAATCCCCTACTATGATTGTATTCTTGTCGATGTGTTTCTTTGATTTTGTTATTAATTGGTTTAGATAGTTGGCTGCTCCCACGTTAGGGGCATAGATATTTAAAATTGTTAGATCTTCTTGTTGGACAGTTCCTTTGAGTATGATATAGTGTCCTTCCTCATCTCTTACTATAATCTTTGGCTTAAAATCTAATTGATCTGCTATAAGGATTGCCACTCCTGCTTTCTTCTGATGTCCATTAGCATGGTAAATTCTTTTCCACCCCCTCACTTTAAACCTGGAGGTGTCTTCGGGTGTAAGATGAGTTTCTTGTAGGCAACATATAGATGGGTTTTGTTTTTTTTATCCATTCTGATACCCTGTGTCTTTTGATTGGGGCATTTAGCCCATTCACATTCAGGGTAAGTATTGAGATATATGAATTTAGTGCCATTGTATTGCCTGTAAGGTGACTGTTATTGTATATTGTCTCTGTTTCTTTCTGATCTACTACTTTGAGGGTCTCTCTTTGCTTAGAGGACCCCTTTCAATATTTCCTGTAGAGCTGGTTTGGTATTTGCAAATTCTTTCAGTTTTTGTTTGTCCTGGAAGCTTTTAATCTCTCCGTCTATTTTCAATGATAGCCTAGCTGGATATAGTATTCTTGGCTGCATGTTTTTCTCATTTAGTACTCTGAATATATCATGCCAGCTCTTTCTGGCCTGCCAGGTCTCTGTGGATAAGTCTGCTGCCAATCTAATATTTTTACCATTGTACGTTACAGACTTCTTTTCCCGGGCTGCTTTCAGGATCTTTTCTTTGTCACTAAGACTTGTCAATTTTACTATTAGGTGACGGGGTGTAGACCTATTCTTATTGATTTTGAGGGGGGTTCTCTGAACCTCCTGGATTTTGATGCTTGTTCCCTTTGCCATATTGGGGAAATTCTCTCCAATAATTCTCTCCAATATACCTTCTGCTCCCCTCTCTGTTTCCTCTTCTTCTGGAATCCCAATTATTCTAATGTTGTTTCGTCTTATGGTGTCACTTATCTCTCGAATTCTCCCCTCGTGGTCCAGTAGCTGTTTGTCCCTCTTTTGCTCAGCTTCTTTATTCTCTGTCATTTGGTCTTCTATATCGCTAATTCTTTCTTCTGCCTCATTTATCCTAGCAGTGAGAGCCTCCATTTTTGATTGCACCTCATTAATAGCTTTTTTGATTTCAACTTGTTTAGATTTTAGTTCTTTTATTTCTCCAGAAAGGGCTTTTATATCTCCTGAGAGGGTTGCTTTAATATCTTCCATGCCTTTTTCAAGCCCGGCTAGAACCTTGAGAATCATCATTCTGAACTCTATATCTGACATATTACCAATGTCTGTATTGATTAGGTCCCTAGCCTTTGGTATTGCCTCTTGTTCTTTTTTTTGTTGTGAATTTTTCCGCCTTGTCATTTTGTCCAGATAAGAGTTTATGAAGGAGCAAGTAAAATACTAAAAGGGTGGCAACAACCCCAGGAAAATATGCTTTAGCCAAATCAGAAGAGATCCTGAATTGTGAGGGGGGAGAAAGGGGATAAAAAGGGGTTCAGAAAGAAAGAAAAAAAAAAAACTATTAAAAAAAAGAAAGCCGATAAAGAAAAAAATATAAAAAGAGGAAAAAAATATATATATTAGATAAACTATTTAAAAAACGTTAAAAAAAAGAAAATGGTAAAAGTTAAAAAAATTTAGCAGAAGAAGAGAAAAAGAAAAAAAAAATTGAAAAAGACAAAAAAATTAAATTAACTGCAAGGCTAAAAAATCATGGGGAGAAAGCCATGAGTTCCGTGCTTTGCTTTCTTCTCCTCTGGAATTCCGCCGTTCTCCTTGGTAGGTGAACTTGGTCCTGGCTGGGTTTCCCGTAGATCTTCTGGGGGAGGGGCCCGTTGTAGTGATTCTCAAGCGTCTTTGCCCCAGGCGGAGTTGCACCGCCCTTACCCGGGGCCGCGCTGAGTCATCCGCTCGGGTTCGCTTTCCGGAGCTTTTGTTCCCTGAGCTCTTTCCGTAGAGTCCGGAGGACGGGAATAAAGATGGCGGCCTCCCGGTCTCCGGCCCGGAGGAGCCGAGAGCCCGGGGCCCCACTCCTCAGTGCGCCCTCAGAGAACAGTGCCAAATGACTCTCGTCACCCTGGCCTCTGGCCGCGCTCCGAGCTGACCGAGCCTGCGACCGGTTCAAGGCAACCCTGAGCTGAGAGTCACTCCTCGGCTCTGTCTCTGCAGCCGGCTTCCCCGTTCTAATACCGGTAAGCTCTGCGACACTGAGACACCCCCGATCCTTCTGCGACCCTGCGGGACCTGAGGCCGCGCTTACCCCGCCTGGGCTTCACCCCAGTTAAGCCTCTGGAGCGATGTCCCACAGCAGAACAGACTTTTAAAAGTCCTGATTTTGCTCCGTTGCTCCGCCGCTCGCTGGGAGCCGGCCCCTCCCCCCGTGGTCTATCTTCCCGTCGCTTTGGATTCACTTCTCCGCCAGTCCTACCTTGCAGAAAGTGGTTGATTTTCTGTTTCTGGAATTGCTGTTCTTCTTCTCTTCAATCTCCCGTTGGATTTGTAGGTGTTTGCAATCTTTAGATAAGCTATTTAGCTGATCTCCCGCTACCCGAAGTAGTCTCAGCCTGCTACTTCTCCGCCATCTTGACTCCTCCCCCTTGTCTTCTTTTTCTCCTGTGCCACCTGGCGCTGGTGGACGCGGGCTTCACCACGAGCGTGGCGCCCGCGCTGCTGGCCAGCCTGTGCGGCGCGGAGCTGTGGCTGCCCCGCGCGGGCTGCCTGGCCCAGCTGTGCACGTCGCTGGCGCTGGGCTCCGTCGAGTGCCTGCTGCTGGCGGTGATGGCGCTGCACCCGCTGCGCCACACCGAGCTCGCCTCCCCGCGCCGGTGCCGCGCGCTGGCCTGCGCCTCCTGGCTGGGCGGCCTGGCCAACTCCGCCGCGCAGAGCGCGCTCCTGGCCGCACGGCCGCTGTGCCTATGGGTCACATTTCAACCATAATCAAATGACAGTTACATCCCTTTCTTTAGCTTTTCCAGAATTTCTGTTGCTTTATCATCTAATTTTTCTGATTATAATTAACAGCCAAAAGAGATAATTACATGGGTTTTCATCTGATGAGCCCCTGACTGAAAACCTTAATATTCATCATCATTACTAAACTAAATCTAAAGTCCAGTGATGTGTTTTCAAATTTCCCATTGCCCAAAAAAGACCTACATAAAATGCTCATAACTCATTACTTCGTAACACTTCTGTTCTGCTCAGGCTTACCTCTTTGATGCTCCCAAAAAACATTTTGCAGCATTCTTTAATCATAGATGCAACTGTTATATGAGGATATGTCTTCTTACCACCAAAAAAAAATTCAACCACTCTGTATCAGTCAGTTTCATATAAGTCATAGTAGAGTAAGAAGCAATTCCTAGTTCTTAGTAGTTTACAACAACACAAAAAATTCTCACTTGCGCTGCCCTAATATCAGTAGCTCTTTGATTCTCTACATAATCTCAGTGCTGACCTCAAATTGAGACAGCAGTCTCACCTGGGACAATGACATTCTTCTTGTGGAAGCTACATTAAACAAAATGGTAGGGGTTGTTAAAGTTTTCCTCTAAGTGTAACATTTCATATCAGTTCACATTCCTCTAGACAAAGCAATTCTTCAACTTCACTTGGTGAAGCTTGATGTCAGTAAACTGGTCTACAATTGAAAGGTTGTGATGTGTGCTTATTACATGAAAAGGATGCCTTTTCACATTAAAAGGCAGAGAAAATCCCATGGCCAAGCCTGATGTCATAGAATTAGGAGGTACTTCCAAAAAGAGGAGCAGCTAACCTTTTGGAAATGTATAAAGCCTACTGCAGTTTACTCTTCTTGTCACAAATACTGACTTTCCACTCTTTTGCCCACCAAATAAGGCCATAAAATATGCTCATGTCCTCCTCAAGAAATAAAACTCAACATATAAGATCAACACGTTAATCTTATGATATTCTATATCTATATCATGTCAGACCATGGTTGCTCTTGATTTACATATTTAAGAACTAAAATGACAAATTATATGTCTACCACATACCCTATGGTTGTACAGGGGCATTAAAATGCTCAGAAATATTTACATTTGGAAAGGAATAAAATGAGCAGCTTATGGCAGTGATGGGCCAATAGTAATGATCAAAAGTGGCTAGAGAGAAGTTATGAGGCATGCTATCCTGGACAGGAAGTGAGTTCTGAATCAGACCTAGGTCTACTCCTTCAGAGCAGCTCCCTGGTGTGCTGTTCCCTGTATTCTCCAGGCCACACGGACTTGCTGCTTTTATGAATTCATGGAGTAACTAGTAATAAGTGTTATCACATTTTGTGTGTTTATTTTAAACATTTTCATCATATTTCATATATATTAATATCATCCTTCTAAACAATTTGTAACTCTTTAAATTAGAGGGACTGAATCTTAGCAGTGTTACCACTGCATAAGAATGCATGTATGTAGTAGCACTTAAGGCAAATTACTAGAAGCACAGTAAAAAGACATGACCATTTGATTCAAGCTAACCTACTTAGGATAAGCTAGTCCACCAAATGGAGTTCCAAAAGTCACAACTTTATAAGAATTATGTACATAACAAAGGTTGCAAGTGTGTATATAAAAGGCTGATATCATTTTTTAAGTGGGATATGGCTTTCTGACCATAGTTCTCTTGATTTCATGCATCTTTTTTAGACCTGGGTTTTGCTTCTTTTTTTTTTTTTTTAATTTCTTTTCAGCATAACAGTATTCATTGTTTTTGCACCACACCCAGTGCTCCATGCAATCCATGCCCTCTTTAATACCCACCACCTGGTTCCCCCAACCTCCCACCCCCCCGCCCCTTCAAAACCCTCAGATTTTTTTTCAGAGTCCATAGTCTCCATGGTTCCCCTCCCCTTCCAATTACCCTCAACTTCCTTCTCCTCTTGTTTCACTAATTTGTGGAGCTTATGTTTTTATTAAGGTGATGTTATTGGTGCCCGGAAGTCTAAGCAGCAGTCAATAAAACACTAGCAGCCAGTTGTCCTAGCACCTTCCTGACCCTCACCCTATATATCCAGGGCTCCGTTTCTAGATTGGGGAAATGATACTCTACCCTTCACTGAAACCAAGTTGTTATGAGACTGATAATTGACTGTTGCAAATATTTTACTGTTTGTATAAAAAATTATTGTAATTATTAAAGTCAGGTTTAGATAAAGCTGTAAGTAAGCAGGTGTATCATTAAGCAATTTGGTCTCTATATGCACTTATATGAATTTAGGAAGGAGAGAATACTTTGGAAGTAAGTATGTTGGTTGTGTTAGTAAGGGGATAATTTTGGACAATGAGCCATTTATGACTTCCTCAAGAATATCATCAACAATACTTCTTGCTTCTTAGATAGCATAGAAAACTGTCTCCCCACACAATCCTTTGGAATAAATGTTTAATAATTGTCTTTTGTTAGAGGCAAGGGGAACAGGGAGATGGAAAGAGACAATCTTAAGCATGGAGATGAATGCAGGATTCCATCTCACGATTGTGAGGCTCAATCAGGAATCTCATGTTTAACCAACTGAAACACCCGAGTGCCCCACGAATTGTTCATAGTACAACCACTATAGTATACAATAGAATTTAGAGCAAACTGCACTGCAAGGTAGATGGACTGTGAATCTGAAATTTCTCTTCTAATTGGAGTCTTCATAAAGTTCATATTTCTCACAGGTCTGTTACCTGTTAATGACATTCCTTAGTTTTATTCTGCTCTCTACTATATAATGAATTCTTTCTCTCTCTTTCTCTCTCTCTCCTATATTCTGTGTATTACCATATTTTAGGATGATGTGGAGACCTTCTGGTTTAGCATCTTATGTGGACAAGGCATAGAAGAAATGAGAAAGTTATCAAGCTGGTCTACAACTGAAGAGTTTTGATATGTGCATATTGTGCACTGGCAAAACATAAATGGACTTTAGATATTATGAGATGCCAAGCAACCTGGGAAGATTGTAAACTCTAAATTAATTGCTAGCACTTCATATCCTGAAGCGTTAACAAAAAGTGAACACTTTCTGAGAGTTCAACATTAAAAGTCAACCTTTTGGTAAAGGATGCTATCTGTTTCTTATAAGGTGATATTAATAAGAACTCACATTTGTTGAAGGTTTCCTATACCTCAGACACAATTCTCAGCACACTGCATTTGTTGACTAACTTAATCCTGTAATAGCACTGAGATATGTATTATTATTATTCCCATTTTGAGATGTGAAACTGAAGCAAAGAAAAATTACATAATCTCCCTAGAGTTATTCACCTGCATCCAATCCAGGAACTCTGGTTTTATAGGGTGTGCATTGATCACGATGCAAAGGAGTTTTCCTGGTAATAATAGTTATTCTGAAAATAATAACAGAGTAACTGCTGCAAGCCTGAATATGGTGCTGCCATGGTCATTTGAAGTTCATTGCTATCATCTTTATGAAAATCTTATTTTCCATGTCAAAACCTGAATCAATGGCCAGCCTATTCACAGGGCCCACAGGTTTCATGGTATATATAAAATTCCCTGCAGTCTGAGAGCCATACTGTATTCTCTGTGTATCATTGGAGAGCCGAGTATGATAAGGAGGCCTGAATGGATATATATATATATATATATACACACACACAAATATTATATATATAATATATATTTATATAAATATTATAAATATATAAATATATAATATAAATCATATATAATGTATATATGTATAAAATGGATATATATGTATGAAAGAAAATCTATATATGTATAAAATAATACATGTATACGTATAAAATCTAGATATATATAAAAGAAAATTTATATATGTATTAAAGAAAGTCTATCATATACATTTATATATATACATATATAATATACATATTATATACATATTTACATACATAATATACATATTATACACACATAATATATAAATATACTTATTTTATTATATTACTATATATTTATATATATTTATATATTATATATTCTATTTATATATATCAAGCCTTATACCAGGTAGCAGGTATGAGGAATTGCATCATTAACTTGAGGTCAATACTTTTGCCTAGTTCATTTCTGATCTCAATGATGTAACTCACAAATCTTGAGTCTTAGTGTATGTCTGACTGAGTTCTTCAAACAAGTACAGTGCTCTCCCATGGCTGTTGATGAACAAGTGGCTGTCATCTCTGCTGGTGTAAACAGGTATTTGTAATCTGGAATCTGACAGAAGAACAATGTTTGAGAATGCTTTCTTAGCTTATCTTGTCTGCCATCACCATGGCTTGGGCAACCTCAAAACTGAAAGAAAGATCTCAATAAGTCAGCTGCAACACTGAAAGATGTAACAAATTTGGGGGTTGGTATGGAAACTTAAACTTATAGATTCACATAAAATATCAGTTGTTTTTTTCATTGTTTCTTCTAGTCATCATTTCCATTTGCATATACATTTTCATATTCCTAACCTAGAATAATTGTGTTAGAAAAAAGAATACCTATTCCTTAGTGAAAAAAAATATATAATGTCATGTTTTAATATTCTTTGAGGAAAACTGAAGGACAATACAGCAGAATAGATTGTGATAATTGGGAGGATAGCTCTTATTTTTTATTGGATATGGCAGGGATAACCTTCTGTAAAGGTGAATATTCAAAAAAAAAGCTTAGATGTAGCAAAGGACATGAATCAAGAAATCATTCAACAAAAGATAAGATGATAAATAATATGGAAAGTGATTGAGGGTGATGATATAAGTATTTTGCACATTGGGTCTAGCATATAATTTAGAAAAGACTTGCTGTTTCATGATAAAAAAAAAAAAGTCTATTTGGTTGGAGGTTGGAGGTGAAAATGTCCAAATCCATCGAGTGAGAGGAAAGCAAACAAGAGACTTCAATTTGCGATAGTATATTTCTTTAAATTTATGTATGTGATAGTATATTTCTTTAAATTTATGTATGTTTATATTAAATGTAAAATGTATAGAGT
The DNA here is from genome assembly GCF_902655055.1 of Lutra lutra. NCBI lineage: Eukaryota > Metazoa > Chordata > Mammalia > Carnivora > Mustelidae > Lutra > Lutra lutra. The sequence continues at coordinate 161,201 of NW_025923842.1, read as the reverse complement.
GACACAGGCCTTCCCTCTACTATCCACATGTCTTTTGTAATCATGGAACAAACATTTTAAGGACAATTCCTAAGGCAAATGTTACAACTTGATAAAAACAATAAAAATAAAAATAGCCTGTGCAAAATGGTAACTGCATTTTAATCAATTAGGCGGTGACAGGAACACCTTCAAGAAGACATATACACTGAAAGAAATGACTGACATAGATGTCTTGTCCATGAAGAATATTGTAGAAAAATATATCATTAAGGCATGAAGAGACTTGCTCCATAAATTTCCACAGCTGAGGAACAGAAACTATGATGGGGAAGAGTTAGCTTCACCATTCCCTCATTTAATTGTTTCATATATTTTTAGGATTCAAAAATTCACTGGAGGCTCCCTTTATGACTAGGATGTGGAGTTCTTGAGAAAGTGTTGCCACTATCCTGATAACAATGAGAAGCAACTAGACAGATAAACCACAAAATAATTCTTCCTTTGCACATCAGGCAGCTGAATTCCTAAATTAGACTAGAAACCTAAAATCCAAGGAGAGATGGGGTCCTGAAGGAAAACAAAACAAAACGAAACAAAACAACATTAACAACAAGAAATAGGACTGTCTTATCACAGATTGGCAGAGTATGAGAACAGCTAGTTCTACTACACAAGCAAGTAAGAATGAATCAGCCAATTTTTTCTTCAATTTATTAAGGCTTGGTAGAAGTTAAAATCACTCTGTAGAACACCTGGAACTATCAAAACAAGGACATTTGTACCCACAGATAGGCATTTATCCATCCATGGATTTCCACTGGGTGCTAATAAGAAAGACTGGTAACAGGTGCAGATACAAGAACGGATCTCCTTTTTAACTGGAATAAATTCAGGAAATTATTTGTTCCCCTAGAAAAGTCACAAATCCCCATCCTTTTCTCTCAAAACCCTAAGTCTATCACTCCCAGACACGAGCAAAAGCCTTCTACCTCAGGGGAAGTGGACACAGCTCTGAGCACAGCGTCTTACACCAACACTAATGGAGAAGTCTTCTACATCTGGAGAATGTTAAAAAAAATGTTCTGCACCATAAGACCTACCACAAGACAACTCACAGTTCCCTTCTAACTTGGGAAGGAGGAGCAAGTACCTTGAGAGAAACACACCTCTGATGCCACACAGAGTTTACCTGATGTGAAGGTGAACTAAACTACATAAGAGAAAGCACCAAGTAGAAGCCATAAGAGCCCAACCTTGGGGAGAAACAAGAGTGGTTTAAGAGAACACCATTGTTCTTACAGGCTTACAGGATGGCTATAACTGGGAGCAGACACAAACTTTGAGGGAAATCCTACACAAATCACAACCACACCAATCCTAACATAAACGCATTGCCATGTGTAATGCATGGCTTTCTAGGTTTCCAGGAATATGTCAGAGCTTATCAAAGCCTTACATCCCAAAGCATCTCAAAACCCAGCCTTTCCTTCCAAACTTTGCTTAGTCTATTCTTTGTCCCAAGAGTTATCTCTTTCCCAAGATAAAACAACTAACATAATTGCTTGTAAAACTTTCATAACAAATATGCCCTGGGTATGCAGCTCAACAGTAGGGGATTTGTGAGTTAGGTGTGTTTAAGGCAATTCCTTTGTAATGGTCCTTCAGTAAGCCACAAGACAGGTTAATAGACAGAAAGAAAGAAAGAAAGAAAGAAAGAAAGAAAGAAAGAAAGAAAGAAAGAAATATAAAGAAAGAAGAGGAAGAAAGAAACCAACCCATTGTTAAAAGACAGACCAATCAATAGGAAAGGACTCAGAAATGACCAGATACTCAAACTATCAGGTAAAGAATTCAAAATAATTATGAGGAATATCTTACAGGTTAAAGTAGGGGAGATCGATATCAAGAATGAATGTAGGGAGGTTTTGCAGAGTATTAGAAGTTATAGGGGAAAACGGTGAAAATGATATAAATATAAAAACCTGAGGTCAAAGAACAACAGTATCTGCCTTCAGCTCCTCAGTAGATCTGGAACTAAACAGCACACTTCTAAATAACCGATGGGTTGAAGTAGAAGTCACAATGAGAATTAGAAAATATTTCAAATATTTTATTGGAAACAAATATAATGTGGGGTAACTGGGTGGCTCAGTTGGTTAAGCAGGTACCTACAGCTCAGGTCAGGATGTCAGGGTCCTGGTCTTATGCCAGGTGTTGTGCTCCCTACTCAGCCAGGAGCCTGCTTCTCCCTCTTCTTTTCCCCCCTCTCCTGTTCATGATCTCTCTTTCTTTCCCTCTCTTTCGTTCTTCAAATAAATAAAAAAAATGCTTAAAAAGAAAATAAATATAACATACCAAACTCTGTGTGATCTGGCTAATGAACAGGAAAGTAATACTATTAAATGCTGATATTAGAATGTGTCTCAAAGCGATATTAATTTTCATCTTAAGAAACTAGAATGAGAAGAGCAACTGAAACTCAGGTCAAAAAAAAGGAAGGTGTGGGTGGGGAAGACAAGATGGCAGGGAAGTAGGAGGAGGTGCCTTTTCAGCCTGTACCCTAAAGTGAGCTGATTACCTTCCAAAGAACTCCGATCACCCACGAAATCAGCCTGAGATCAGAATTATACACATCTGGATCTCTGAAGGAGCAGAAGACAACAGTGGGCAGAAGCGTTCCAGGGTGCACCATGACTGCACCATGGTCAATACATCCAGCTACATCCGTTCAGCCATCTCTCAACAAAATGACTAGGAGGAGGAATGACAAACAGAAGAAAAATACAGAGGATGGGCCTTCTGCAACAGAGCTAACAGCTATCAACATAGACAATATGTCAGAAAGAAAATTCAGTATAACAATTATCCAGGCAATAGCTAGGTTGGAGAAAGCCATGGATGACAAAACGGAACTGATTAGGGCCGAACTGAAAGCGACAAGAGAGGATGTCCACAATGTCAGGGCAGAGCTGAAAGCTACCAGGGATGAGGTTCACAATGCTCTCAATGAGTTCCAATCTAATCTAAATTCTTTCAAAGCGAGGGTAACTGAGACAGAAGATAGAATTACTGATCTGGAGGACAAACAGATAGAGAGAAAGGATGAGGAGGAAGCCTGGAACAAACAGCTTAGAAACCACGAAAAAAGAATCAGGGAAATAAATGATGCCATGAAATGTTCCAATGTCAGAATTATTGGAATCCCTGAAGGGGAGGAGAAAGAAAGGAGTCTAGAAGATATAGTGGAACAAGTTCTTCATAAAAATGTTCCCAATCTCGCAAATGAAACCAGCGTTCATGTAGAGGTCGAACATTCTCCACCCAAGATTATAGATTCCAGAAAAATATCAAGGCTCTTGATAGTCAAATTGAGGAATCAAAATCTCTTGAAATATAATCTCTTGAAAGACGCTAGGACAAAGAGGCTCCTTACTTACAGAGGAAAGCCCATCAGAATAACGTCAGACCTGTCCACAGAGACCTGGCAAGCCAGAAAGAACTGGCAAGATATATTCAAGGCACTAAATGAGAAGAACGTGTAGCCAAGAATACTTTATCCACAAGACTGACATTTAAAATGGATGGAGAATGTGGTATATATACACAATGGAATATTATGCAGCCATCAAAAGAAATTAAATCTTGCCATTTGCGATGGAGTGGATGGAACTAGAGGGTATCATGCTTAGCGAAATGAGTCAATTGGAGAAAGATAACTATCATATGATCTCCCTGATATGAGGAGAGGAGGTGCAACATGGGGGGTTAAGGGGGTAGGAGAAGAGTAAATGAAACAAGATGGGATTGGGAGCGAGACAAACCACAAGTGACTCTTAATCTCACAAAACAAACTGAGGGTTGATGGGGGGAGGGGGGTTGAGGGGGGTGGGGTTATGGATATTGGGGAGGGTATGTGCTATGGTGAGTGCTGTGAAGTGTGTAAACCTGGCGATTCGCAGACCTGTACCTCTGGGGATAAAAATATATGTTTATAAATTAAAAAAAATAAAAAATAAATAAAATGGATGGAGAGATAAAGAGTTTCCAAGACCAGCAAGGCTTAAAAGACTATGCAACCACCAAGCCGACATTGCAGGAAATATTAAGGGGGGTTCTATAAAAGAGGAAAAATCCTAAGAATTGAATTCAACAGAAATATAGAGACGATGTACAGAAAGAAAGACTTCAAAGGTAACACGATGTCAATAAAAACGTGTCTATCAATAATCACTCTCAATGTGAATGGCCTAAATACGCCCATAAAACGGCACAGGGTTGCAGATTGCATAAAACGACAGAACCCATACATATGTTGTCTACAAGGGACCCATTTCAAACCTAAAGATACAGCCAGACTGAAAGTGAAGGGATGGAGAAGCATCTTTCATGCCAATGGGCCTCAAAAGAAGGCCGGGGTAGCGAGTCTCATAACAGGCAAAGTATATTTTAAACTAAAGACTGTAGTCAGAGATACAGAAGGACACTACATCATTCTTAAAGGGACTATCCACCAAGATGATCTAACAATTGGGAAATATCTATGCCATCAATATGGGAGCAGCCAATTACATAAGAAAACTGTCAAGCAAGATAAAGAGTCATAACGATATGAATACATTAATAGTAGGAGATCTTAACATGCCTCCCTCAGAAATAGACAGATCATCAAAGCAGAAAATCAATAAAGAAAAAAGAGCATTTAATGACACATTGGACCAGAGGGACCTCCTAGATATATACAGAACATCCCACCCTAAAACAACAGAATACTCATTCTTCTCAAGTGCACATGGAACATTCTCAAGAATAGACCACATACTGCATCACAAATTGGGACTCAACCTACACCAAAAGACTGAGATTATTCCCTGCACATTCTCAGATCACAATGCTTTGAAACTGGAGCTCAATCACAAGGAAAAGTTCAGAAAGCACTCAAACACCTGGAAGCTAAAGACCACCTTGCTTAAGAATGCTTGGATCAACCAGATCAAAGAAGAACTGAAACAATTCATGGAAACCAAGGAGAATGAAGACACTTCTGTCCAAAACCTATGGGATACAGCAAAGGCGGTCCTAAGGGGGAAATACATAGCCATCCAAGCCTCCCTCAAAGAAATTGAAAAATTTCTGTCTCTACACCTGTCTCTACACCTTAAAGAACGGGAGGATCAACAATAAATCAAACCAACTCCACACATAAGAAGGGAAATAATCAAGATTAGAGTTGAGTTCAATGAGGTAGAAACCAGAGATACAGTAGAATGTATCAATGAAACTGGAAGCTGGTTTTTTGAAAAAATCAATAAGATCGATAAACCATTGGCCACACTAATCCAAAAGAAAAGAGAGAAAGCCCAAATTCATAAAATTATGAATGAAAAGGGAGAGATCACAACTAACATCAAGGAAGTAGAAACAATCATCAAAGTTATTATCAAGAGTTATAAGCCAATAAGCTAAGCAACCTAGATGAAATGGATGCATTCCTGGAAAGCTATAAACTCCCAAAATTGAATCAGGAAGAAATTGACAAGCTGAATAGACCGATATCCAGTAATGAGATTGAAGCAGTGATCAAAAACTTCCCAAAAAAACAAGAGCCCAGGACCTGATGGATTCCCTGGGGGAATTCTACCAAACTTTCAAAGAAGAAATAACACCTATTCTCCTGAAGCTGTTTCAAAAAATTGAAGCAGAAGGAAAATTTCCAGACTCTTTCAATGAAGCCAGCATTACCTTGATCCCCAAACCAGGCAAAGACCCTACCAAAAAGGATAGTTTCAGACCAATATCACTGAAGAATACGGGTGTTAAGATTCTCAACAAGATACTATCAACAGGATCCAACAGCACATTAAAAAGATTATCTACCATGACCAGGTGGGATTCATTCCTGGGCTATAAGGATGGTTCAACTTTCGCAAATCAATCAATGTGATAGAACAAATTAATATGATCAGAGAGAAGAACCACGTGGTGTTCTCAATTGATGCAGAAAAAGCATTTGACAAAATCCATCATCCATTCCTGATTAAAACGATTCAAAGAATAGGGATAGAGGGAACATTCCTGAACTTCATAAAATCTATCTATGAAAGACCCACAGCAAATATCATCCCCAATGGGAAAAAGCTTGCAGCCTTCCCTTTGAGATCAGGAACACGACGAGGATGCCCACTCTCACCACTCTTGTTCAACATAGTATTAGAAGTCCTAGCAACAGCAATCACACAACAAAGAGAAATAAAAGGTATCCAAATTGGCAATGAAGAAGTCAAACTCTCTCTCTTCGCAGATGACATGATTCTTTATATGGAAAACTGAAAAGACTCCACGCCCAAACTACTAGAACTCATACAGCAATTCAGAACATGGCAGGATACAAAGTCAATGTACAGAAATCAGTGGCTTTCTTATACATTAACAATGAAAATACAGAAAAGGAAATTAGAGAATCTATCCCATTTACTATAGCACCAAAAACCATAGGATATCTGGGAATAAACCTAACCAAAGGTAAAGGATCTGTACTCGAGGAACTACAGAACACTCATGAAGGAAACTGAAGAAGACACAAAAAGATGGAAGACAATTCCATGCTCTTGGATCGGAAGAATAAACATTGTTAAATTGTCTATAATGCCTAGAGCCATCTATACTTTTATTGCCATTCCGATCAAAATTCCACTGGTATTTTTCAAAGAGCTGGAGCAAATAATCCAAAAATTTGTATGGAGCCAGAAGAAACTTCGAATCGCTAAGGAAATGCTGAAAAACAAAAATAAAACTGGGGGCATGACGTTACCTGATTTCAAGCTTTACTACAAAGCTGTGATCACCAAGACAGCATTTGACTGGCATAAAAACAGACACATAGATCAGTTGAACAGAATAGAGAGCCCATATATGGACCCTCAACTCTATGGTCAAATAAACTTCGACAAAACATGAAAAAATATACAGTGGAAAAAAGACTGTCTCTTCAATAAATGGTGCTTGGAAAACTGGACAGCTATATGTAGAAGAATGAAACTCGACCATTCTCTTACACCATACACAAATAAACACAAAATGGATAAAAGACCTCAACGTGAGACAGGAATCCATCAGAATCTTAGAGGAGAACATAGGCAGTCAGCTCTTCAATATCAGCCACAGCAACTTCTTTCAAGATATGCCTCCAAAGGCAAAGGAAACAACAGCGAAAATGAACTTTTGGGACTTCATCAAAATTAAAAGCTTCTACACATAAAAGGAAACAATCAAGAAAACAAAGAGGCAACCCACAGAATGGGAGAAGATATTTGCAAATGACAGTACAGACAAAAGGTTGATATTCAGGATCTATAAAGAACTCCTCAAACTCAACACACACAGAACAGATAATCATATCAAAAAAATGGGCAGAAGATATGAACAGACACTTCTCCAATGAAGACTTACAAATGGCCATCAGACACATGAAAAAATGTTCATCATCACCAGCCATCAGGGAGATTCAAATTAAAACCACATTGAGATACCACCTTACACCACTTAGAATGGCCAAAATTAGCAAGACAGGAAACAACATGTGTTGGAGGGGATGTGGAGAAAGGGGAACCCTCTTACACTGTTGGTGGGAATGCAAGTGTGTGCAGCCACTTTGGAAAACAATGTGGAGATACCTCAAGAAAGTAAAAATAGAGCTTCTCTATGACCCTGCAATTGCACTACGGTATTTACCCCAAAGATACAGATGTAGTGAAAAGAAGGGCCATCTGTACCCCAATGTTTATAGCAGCAATGGCCACGGTCCCAAACTGTGGAAAGAACCAATATGCCCTTCAACGGAAGAATGGATAAGGAAGATGTGTTCCATATACACTATGGAGTCTTATGCCTCCATCAGAAAGGATGAATACCCAACTTTTGTAGCAACATGGACGGGACTGGAAGAGTTTATGCTGAGTGAAATAAGTCAGGCAGAGAGAAGAAGGGAGTTGTGGGAAATTGGAAGGGGAGATGAACCATGAGAGACTATGGACTCTGAAAAGCAATCTGAGGGTTTTGAAGTGGCGGGGGGTGGGAGGTTGGGGGAACCAGGTGGTGGGTATTGGAGAGGTCACGGATTACATCAAGCACTAGGTGTGGTTCAAAACAATGAATATTTTTAAGCTGAAAATAAATTTAAAAAAAAGGAAGGTGTAATAAAATGTAAAAGCAATAAACCTGAAAATAGAAAGAAAACCAGTAAAATGAATGAAACCAAATGCTAATTACTAAGATGAATATAATCACTAAGCTTTAGCAATATATCTTATGAAAAAAGAATGTAAAAATAAGCAATATTATCAGGACGGGAAAGGACATACCATCAGTTCACCCTAATATTAGGTTAATGAGGGAATATTATAAATAACTTGATGTTCATAAATCCTAAAATCTAGCTAAAATGGTCAAAGTTCTTGAATGGCACAAGTTATTAAAGATTAGTTAAGATGACATATATTACTAGAATCGTATGTTTGAAAATGAAACATAATTCTATATTTATTTTGTTATTATAATACTATATTTATTAAAGAAATTGAATTGTATGTTATTAAATTTCTACCACTGACAACCAAAAACTAAAAGCAAACAACAAAATCAATTTTAGGCCCATATATGTCACTAGTGAATTTTACCAGGCAGCTGAAGATACCATCAACTGAATAGAACCCTTCAGAAAGTAGAAGGTAAATAACACTTCCCTGTGCACTTTTCAGTTCCAGGATTACCCTGACACAGAAACCAGACAAAGATATTCCTGGAAACAAAACTACACCCCAACATCCTTCATGAATAGAGACATAAAAATACTCAAAAATACTATGGGTAGAATCCAGAAATGTGTACCATATCAGGGCATTATCTCAAGAATGCAGGAATGCATTTTCACATATGGAAATAAATTTAATTAGCCATTTAATAAACTGAAGAAGAAAAACATATAGCCACTTCAATAGAAACAGTCAGTACCTCCGATATAATTCAAAAATTCCTTTATGTCATTTGCAAATATCTTCTCCCATTCTGTCAGTTGTCTTTTGGTTTTGTTCACTGTTTCCTTTGCTGTGCAAAAGCTTTTGATCTTGATAAAATCCCAATAGTTCATGTTTGCCCTTGCTTCCCTTGCCTTTGGTGATGTTCCTAGGAAGATGTTGCTACGGCTGAGGTCGAAGAGGATGCTGCCTGTGTTCTCCTCAAGGATTTTGATGGATTCCTTTCTCACATTGAGATCCTTCATCCATTTTGTGTCTATTTTCGTGTGTGGTGTAAGGAAATGATCCAATTTCATTTTTCTGCATGTGGCTGTCCAATTTTCCCAACACCATTTATTGAAGAGGCTGTCTTTTTTCCATTGGACATTCTTTCCTGCTTTGTCGAAGATGAGTTGACCAAAGGGCTAGTGTCCAAAATCTATAAAGAACTTAGCAAACTCAACACCCAAAGAACAAATAATCCAATCAAGAAATGGGCAGAGGACATGAACAGACATTTCTGCAAAGAAGACATCCAGATGGCCAACAGACACATGAAAAAGTGCTCCATATCACTCAGCATCAGGGAAATACAAATCAAAACCACCATGAGATATCACCTCACACCAGTCAGAATGGCTAAAATTAAAAAGTCAGGAAATGACAGATGCTGAAGAGGATGCGGAGAAAGGGGAACCCTCCTACAATGTTGGTGGGAATGAAAGCTGGTGCAACCACTCTGGAAAACAGCATGGAGGTTCCTCAAAATGTTGAAAATAGAACTACCCTATGACCCAGCAATTGTACTGCTGGGTATTTACCCTAAAGATACAAACGTAGTGATCCGAAGGGGCACGTGCACCCGAATGTTTATAGCAGCAATGTCTACAATAGCCAAACTATGGAAAGAACCTAGATGTCCATCTACAGACGAATGGATAAAGAAGATGTGGTATATATACACAATGGAATACTATGCAGCCATCGAAAGAAATGAAATCTTGCCATTTGCGACGACGTGGATGGAACTAGAGGGTATCATGCTTAGTGAAATAAGTCAATCGGAGAAAGACAACTATCATATGATCTCCCTGATATGAGGAAGTGGAGATGCAACATGGGGGGTTAAGGGGGTTGGAGAAGAATAAATGAAACAAGATGGGATTGGGAGGGAGACAAACCATAAGTGACTCTTAATCTCACAAAACAAACTGAGGGTTGATGGGGGGGGTTGGGAGAGGGGGGTGGGGTTATGGATATTGGGGAGGGTATGTGCTATGGTGAGTGCTGTGAAGTGTGTAAACCTGGCGATTCGCAGACCTGTACCCCTGGGGATAAAAATATATGTTTATAAAGCTGTAAAAAAAAAAAAAGAAAAAGAAAAAAGAAAGGATGAATACCCAAGTTTTGTAGCAACATGGACGGGACGGGAAGAGATTATGCTGAGTGAAATAAGTCAAGCAGAGAGAGTCAATTATCATATGGTTTCACTTATTTGTGGAGCATAACAAATAGCATGGAGGACAAGGGGAGATGGAGAGGAGAAGGGAGTTGAGGGAAATTGGAAGGGGAGGTGAACCATGAGAGACTATGGACTCTGAAAAACGATCTGAGAATTTTGAAGGGGTGGGGGGTGGGAGGTTGGGGGCACCAGGTGGTGGGTATTGTAGAGGGCACGGATTGCATAGAGCACTGGGTGTGGTGCAAAAATAATGAATACTGTTATGCTGAAAAAATAAAAAATTAAAAAAAAAACCACATTGAGAAAAAAAAAAAAAGAAAACCACATTGAGATACCACCTTACACCAGTTAGAATGGCCAAAATTAGCAAGACATGAAACAACATGTGTTGGAGGTGATGTGGAGAAAGGGGATCCCTCTTACACTGTTGGTGGGAATGCAAGTTGGTGCAGCCACTTTGGAGAACAGTGTGGAGATTCCTGGAGAAATTAAAAATAGAGCTTCCCTATGACCCTGCCATTGCGCTACTGGGTATTTACCCCAAAGATACAGATGTAGTGAAAAAAAGGGCCATCTGTACCCCAATGTTTATAGCAGCAGTGGCCACGGTCACCAAACTGTGGAAAGAACCAAGATGCCCTTCAACGGAAGAATGGATAAGGAAGATGTGGTCCATATACACTATGGAGTATTATGCCTCCATCAGAAAGGATGAATACCCAACTTTTGTAGCAACATGGACGGGACAGGAAGAGATTATGCTGAGTGAAATAAGTCAAGCAGAGAGAGTCAATTATCATATGGTTTCACTTATTTGTGGAGCATAACAAATAGCATGGAGGACAAGAGGAGTTAGGAGAAGGGAGTTGGGGGAAACTGGAAGGGGAGGTGAACCATGAGAGACTATGGACTCTGAAAAACAATCTGAGGGGTTTGAAGGGGTGGGGGGTGGGAGGATGGGGGAACCAGGTGGTGGGTATTAGAGAGGGCACGGATTGCATGGAGCACTGGGAGTGGTGCAAAAACAAGGAATACAGTTATGCTGAAAATAAAAAAAAATGCCAGGTCCTCAGGTCCCATGATAGACAACAACATAGAAATATAAGAAGAGATAATGCTTAAGTCAAGTACATTGGCATAGTGACAAAAATCTAAGTTCTCCTATTCCTCAGCATACACAGAGGCAAAATTCTGATGAGTCACATGTATGAAATTACCAGTAAGACCTTGCCAGTGATGAAATTCATTCAAAACTTTTGTTTTTGTTCTAGAGATTTAGGAAGTTCTGCAGATAATAAACAGGAGGTCTGCTGTTTGACTGTATTGATTAGAATTTCTTAATTAGTATTTTTTCAAGGTATAAAGGGAAAATGAATAAACAAAACAATTAAAAGTTGAAAATGAACACATTGTTGGACAACTAATTTAATTTAGGTATCAGGTAAAGCACTTTGTATAGATTACCTCAATGCAAATAGGAGAAAAAAAGAAAATAATGACATACGTAGTGGTGGATTTTTGTGACTCAAAATCTTTCTTGCACTTATCATTAATAAGGGATAAAATGAAGGCAAACTCTGGATGTTTGTAAGTAATGTTGATTTCTGTAAGTGTGTACTACTTGGAGAATGGGGCCATAGGGTCTAATTTTCAGTCCCAAGGATTGTGGTTTCTTTGAAGTTCTCACAAACTTTTTCTTTTGACTGAATCATCTATTTTACTGCATAAAAACAGATTTTTATCTTGAAAAACCTGAGGTTTAAAAAAAAATGATTACTCTATCAATTGAAAGGGTGGAGAACAGGAACATTCAGTGTTTTTTGCTGTTCATTGGGACATATCTTTATAAGCATATAACCCTCCTAAGAAAGACCATGGAAATAGATCAGATCTGGGTATAATATGCTGAATTTTGGTGCAGAAATGAAGGGTAAAATATTTATGTCCATGGGGACAGATCCATGACTGCACTTTTCAGAATGTCAAGGTTACATTTGAAAAGTAGTTGCAATTTTCTCTCATTTCCTAAAGATAACTCTCTGCTTGTACTTCACACATAAAAATCCGTGACTTAATGAATATTTTCTTCACAGTATTAGGATAATAATCCCAACCTAACATAGCTTTGAGTACAGTGTATTTTCTTCTTAATCTCCAGATTCCAGGGAATAAAAACAGAGTATTGTTGGTGATTTAGTAATATTTTGTCTTTTTGACCACTTCACTTTTGTAGGAGGTCCTAGTTTGTTTCAGAAACTTTGTCAAATAAGGTATCTCTTTTTGGAAATATTAATCCATAAAAGAAGAAAACATATTCCTATTTGTTTGAGATATTTCTATATAAAACAGCCTACCTCAGATAAATTGAATCTTGCTAAGTAAAAAAGTACATTTGTGTATACTTGATATGCTTTACAAAGTCCTGATTATATATGCAATAACAGTACAGCTAAACATTGCAGTATACTTTTACAACTATTAAACCATCAAAGTTTATTGTGGTACAAATGTACAAAATACTATTTGGAAGTAGATATTAGATACTGATGTTTAATGAGATGGAATGAATGGCAAATGCAAAATAAAATTCTCAAATAATTTTAAGGAAAATTAATTTCAATTTATTAGAAACTTAATATAACACATATTTTTAAACGTCCATGTAAGGAAATTCTAGAGGATAGTCAGTTGTAGAAAATCAATAACTAGAAGCATTAAATTAAAATTTCTGTCACCATGCTGGGGAGTGAGAGGATATACGGACAAGATTTTAAAGATTTAAGGAATTTTGCAGATGTCAACAGGTAATTTGCCTTTATATTGGACAATTATTTTTAGTCCATCAACCACTGATACAGAAAAATGGTACAAAAATTGTGGCTTTTCCTTGCAGACATTAAACAGTATATCTTTGTAAAAAATACTCAAACATGAAACATCATTTAGATTCAACTAAATATTATAAATATTATAATTTGTATAGGTTAAAAACAGGCATTTCCACATAGATCTTCTTTTTTTCAAGATTTCATTTGTTTATTTGTGAGGGAGAGAGTGTGGACACAAGCAGGGTGGAGCAAGGGTAGGGGCAGAGGGAGAAGGACAAGCCAACTCCCCACTGAGCAGGGATCCAAATACAGGGCTTGGTCCCAGGACCCTGAGATCCCACCTGAGCTGAAGGCAGCCACTTTAACAGACTGAGCCACCCAGGCACCTCTTCATGTGGACTATCTTAGGTCATCTTCACAAGGACCTTGTGGAGCAAGTGTTTCAATTTTAAAGATAAGCAAATTACACTTAAAAGTCTAAGGAACTTGTTCAGAATCTCAGCTACTTGATGGTCAATCTGAACCTTAACTGAGCTCTTCTACCCCAAGTATAGTGCATTTTCCACTACCTATGCTAAATGAAATAATTAATTGCCTCATTTGGACATCTCAAGAGACCTCTTATTTGTTCAGTAAATATCTATAAGATTTCTAGTATTTCTGACATCCCTGTGTTACATAGTAGAGATTGAAGAGTTACCTTGACTGATCTCAAGTAAATTTTGTTCTTCTGTATGTTGTTTAATATGTTTTCTCCAGCTGCTTTAAAAACTTTCAAATTAAGCATGAATTTGACTGTATGTGAGTGGATGCTATTTTCCTTGCATTTACTATGCTTGTGTTCTAATGAGCTTGAATTTGTACATTTGTGTTTTTCACCAAATTTGAGAAATAAGCCACATTTTTTCATCCATTTATTCTGTTCTGTTATTTTTTTTTCTCTCCTGGTGCTATCACTGCATATATATTAGACCATCTTCAATTGTTGCAGTTTTTCTGAGTATCTTCATTTTTTTTTGCATTTAATTGTCTCTCTTTTCTAATTTATTATTTATCTATCTTTTTTTTAAAAGATTTTATTTATTTATTTGACAGAGAGAAATCACAAGTAGGCAGAGGGGCAGGCAGAGAGAGAGGAGGAAGCAGGCTCCCTGCTGAGCAGAAAGCCCGATGTGGGACTCGAACCCAGGACCTGGGGTCATGACCTGAGCCGAAGGCAACAGCTTAACCCACTGAGCCACCCAGGCGCCCCAAATTTATTATTTATCTATCTTAAAGTTCATTTACCTTATCTTCAATATGTTGTTAATCCCAGTAGGTGAAATTTTTATTTCAGATTGTATTTTTCACTTTTTAATTTCTTTTCTATTTTTATTTTATAGCTTCTAAATTCGATTCCTTTGCTGAGATTTTTCTTTTTATTCATCATCAATGCATTTCCATATCTATGAAGATAATTACAGTAGCTTCTTTTAAATCTGTTCTGATGGCAACATCTTGATCCATCTCTAGTTTTGTCTTCATTGATTGTTTTTTTTTTTTTTCCTTTGGGTGTGACATTTTTCTGTTTCGTTGAAATTTGTGTAATTTGCATTTGTGTTCTGGGTATGAATTATACATTGTAGAGATTCTGGATTAGGTTATATACTTTCAAAGAAAGTTTTTTTTTTTTTTTTTTTTGAGTGTTCAGTTTGACAGAACTCAAACTACATTTTTTTCCATGTGGTGCATGGCAAGTTCAGCCAAATATTTAGGTGTAATGCAGTCTTTCTACCTTATCTCTCTTTTAGAGATCCTACCCCCACTCCACTCTGCCCCCTTAATTTTTCAGCTGTGTAGTTGTCCCAGACTCTGCCCTTCTTGGTTCATCAGTCTAATAAAAAAAAGTCTTATAACTTCCATATTGTAGTTGCACAACATTGCACTAATGGTGTCTGCCCTCAGGCTCTGAGTGGTAAAACTAGGAAGCTTATTCTCTTTTAGCAAATGTTAACTTACCTGTAACATCTCCCTGCTTTGATCAGTCTTCAGTGTCCTTAGACAATTGTCTATGTACACGTTACACTGTAGTTTATGGAACCATATAACATGTGGTTTTGTACCTGGCTTCTTTTATTGTGTTGAATTGATTCTTTTCATATTCTAGATACAAATCCTTTTTGTATCTATGGTTTGCAAATATTTTCTCCCCAACTCTTTTTAGCCTTTTATTTTCTTACCAGTGTATTCTTCAGAACACGTTTCTGATCTTCAAAGTGTTGAATTTGACAGGTTTTAAAAATACTTTGTGATTTTTAAAATTAAACTTTTATAGAGCAGTTTTAGGTTCATAGCAAAATTGAGCAATGGTACAGATATTTCCCACATACACTATCCCTCCCTCTTTGTAAACATTTTTCAACAAGTGCGGTATATTAGTTACAATCTGTGAACCTACAGTGACACATAATTATAACCCAAACCAACCATTTACATTACAATTCTGTCTTGGTATTGCATATTCTATGATTTTGTACAAATGTATAGTATCTGCCATTATACATACGTAGGTACATGCATATATCCACAATTATAGTATCATACAAAATAGTTTCAGAGCCTAAAAACATCTGTGTTCTGCTTATTTATCTTCCCCTCCCTCCTCACTTCTAAAAACCACTGATCTATTTGCAGTAAACATTCTGGTGTCTGGATGTATCACAGTTTATTTGTCCATTCACCTTATGAAGGGTATCTTGGTTGCTATCAATTCTGGTAATTATGAATAAGACATATACATGTGTGTGTAAGTTGTTCTGTAGGCTTTGCTTTAAGCTTGTTTGGGGGAAATACCAAGTTCTCTAAGGTGTTTATTTTAGAAATATTTTATTTAGAAATATTTTAAATATTTCTTGCAAGGCAGATCTGCTGGCAATGAATTTCTGTAATTTTTGTTTGAGAAAATATTTCTTCTTCACTTTTAAAATTAATTTCATAGGGTACAAAATTATAGATTGATGGGGTTTTTTCCCCCTCAATACTTTAAATATTTTACTCTACTCTTTTGTTTGCATGGTTTTCTGAGAAGTTGGATGTAATTCTTATCTTTGTCCGTCTATAGATTAAGTATATATAAATACAATGACCCTCATTTTGATATTATATAGTTGCTCTATAATTATCAAACTTATGTGTATTATAATCAAAAACACTCCTGAATTTATAAGCTATAGAGTTTTCTGACAAACTAAGTGAACATGACCAAGTCAAAAAGAGTAAAATATTTTTCATAATTTAATATGATTGTTCTTGGTTTCCAATTATCTGAAAAATAGTATGCATGCAATTATGGGAACTGGCTAATGGACGCAAAACCAACATTTTTGTTATAGTCTGATGATATTCATGTTGAGTTTCTAGCACTCTAAAATGAGTACAAGCTAACTTTAATTTGAACAAGTATTTCTTTAAAAAACACAGCAAAACTAAGCAAAACAAAAACAATACTTAAAAAAAAAACAGAGGAGAACCCATAATATTTAAAAACAAATAAATATGTGTTTGGTAAACGGGACAAATAAAACATTTTTCTGGCACTCCCAATAAATATGAGATGGTTGAACCTTCTCTGGTTTGAGAGTACACACCTGTTGATTAACTCTGAAGACTTGGGGTATTATTTTCCCAAAGTCTAAGCATCTTTCCTAGGGATTGGTACTTAATAATTATGTGCTTTCTGTCCGTGGTAAATTGTAATAATTCTGCTAGAAAAAGAAAGAACACATTGGCCATTTTGCTTTCATGTTTGCTCAAAGCAAGAACAAATTCTCCTTCAGAACAGATGAATGAACTTTGTAAGAGGGTTGGTGTGCCAATCACAGCCAGAGTCAACATGCCTGAAACATCCCCTTTGCCAAAAGTAAATTATGACACTTAAGAAAAGATTCCTACATGTTTTTAAGTTGTATATTTCAGTTTTGCTTCTCTAGCTCTTCTGTGCAAGGAACAATCATGGTCTATGCTTTCATTTCTCCATACAGAATCTATGATTAAGTTCTGTCCCTAAAATTCACAGATGGAGATCACCATTCTATAGCTACTGACAACGCAACTCAGTCAGTTAATAACTGGAGATTAAACTTAATTCAGATTAATTTGCATTAGTATAGAGTTTGTAAATCAATTGTTTTCATATTAGTTTACATGTTGTTTAGACATGACATCATGTTAATTCTTTGTGTGGTTCAACTACTAATTAAAGACATTAAGGGTAACAGATGCAAACTTTTTGTTTAAAGCTCTAAACATAAATCAAGGTTGGAGTGGTGGTCCAGTGTATTTTAGGCTAGGATTTTTTTTTATGTTGGTACAAAGCTACATATTAAAGTCTGAAATGGATTTACTTTAGCCAGTTTAACATGGAAATGGCTTCTGATAAAGATGACAGGGACAGATTTAATTGATGGTGAGATAAATTTTAGAAAAATAGGAAAATTGTTAAAAATTAAATTAAAATACCCAAAACACAATTGTTATGTAAGACACTGAAACACTATAAAAATAATTCTTACTTCCAGATTTCAATTTGTACTTCTACCTCTTCTTTCCAAGTCTAAACCTTATGTAATAGAGTAACTGTCCTGTGGAAAGTATTTAATTCTGATAATTCATTTAATTCTAGTATCTTCTGAACTTCTTGGCATTTAATGATCTTAATTTTCTGAATACAGTAAGGAGTTGTGGTAAAAACTAAACTAACTAAAGCAAATTGGAAGCATTTCCTTCCTTTCTTACTACTCTCCAAAATCCAAAAACAAAGTAGGTGACCTATGTTCAGGTTGCAGAAACATAATCAGAGGTCATTTGTTTACTAGTTCACACATTTTCCTTAAAAATCAGAATTAATAAAAATCCCAATGCTTAAATTTCAGTTTTCCTTGTTTGGCTTATATCTGAATTTTAAGATGGACAAGCCATTTAGAACTAATTAGTATTTTCATTTGTTTAAATGAATTAAATGAATAAATAAATCCTGAATTCGGTTAGGAAGTGAATTTTCCCATTTTCAGAATGGATGTCACAGATACCTAGTTTATTTAAATCAGTGTCAGTTATGCATTATGTATTTTATAACCCTATTTTTATATATTGGACTATCCATTTTCTCCCTCCAAAAATAGCATTACATATACACACATGAGAAAGTCACTGCAGGAGGCAAAAAGACTCGGTGTTAAGTCAACGTGATTCACGTATTCTCTATTCTTGGATGAACAGAAAGGATGAAATGCCATTTCAACACTGCCTTCTTTCCCCCAGCTTGTTATATGTATCTTGTATTACTCTTAAGCATGACATTTCTACTCTGATACTAATTCTATAGTTTTTTGGTAATCTGTAGGAAAGACTGTCCCTACCAGTAAAAATGCCTGAAAATTGAATTTTCATGAAACTATCTTTAAATGTAAACAAGCATTAACAACATAAACATTATTCTATTTATCTATATACCACTAGAGATTCCTACTATTACCTTTGTCCCTGAACAAGTCTTAATTTAGGAGAAGTTTCATGAAGTTTTATTTTCAAAATATCACTTTTTAAGAATTAGCAAATAACTTTCAACTTAAAATTTGCAAATGAAGTAGGAGGGAATTTCCATGTACTCTTTACCAACATTTCACCAAGATGATTTACATTCAAAATAAAGTTTACATTCAGAATGGTTGTTGGTGTTCTCTCTCTCTTTCTCTTTCTCTTACTCATTCTCTATCTCACCTTATATAAATGTACCTATATATGTATGTATGATATCTTTTTGGTTTTGTTTTTATTTTTTGTGTGTGTGCATAATATCTCTATAATGAAGATAATATTATCATGACTCCAAGGGGACTTTGATTAATAAGTAATCATTTCCCTATTGCTTTGACCATTATCTAGAACAAACATTTTTTTTTTTTTTTTTAATTTGCCTTGGGTCACTGATGCAGTATACTAACTAGTTTTGTTCTCCAGCTTGGACTTACACTCAATAAATAGTCATAGAAATCACAGTGAGGATTTATAAATGTGATTTCTAAATATATTCCAATCACACCAAAGATCTAAGTTGCTCTCTGGATGCAAATGCACAATAAGAGAAAAACAGACAATCTAGACTTGGGCAGAACACTTTGTACAAAACCTTTTTACATATTATAAGCAGAAAATTTTTTTTATTTATACAGTATATCTTTGGCCTGGCATAATATTAGTTGAAAGAAAGAAAGCATGTTCCACTCCTGGGCATATAACTGAAGAGTACATCATGACTTCAGTCGAAAGAAAGGAAGTGGGCGCCTGGGTGGCTCAGAGGGTTAAGCCGCTGCCTTCGGCTCAGGTCATGATCTCAGGGTCCTGGGATCGAGTCCCGCATCGGGCTCTCTGCTCAGCAGGGAGCCTGCCTCCCTCTCTCTCTCTCTCTCTGCCTGCCTCTCTGTCTACTTGTGATCTCTCTCTGTCAAATAAATAAATAAATAAATCTTAAAAAAAAAGAAAGGAAGGAAGTTATGTCAGAGTATCAAAGTTTGAAGCTATGGGATGAAAGTTTTCTTTGGAATGAATGGATGAGAAGCAGTAAAATTTAACCCCCATCTCAATATTTATTATTTTTTATAACTTTGCACTGTTCTGAGCAGCATCTCAAAGGGTGTGCCAAGATAATCAATTATTAGGGAAAGTTTATAGCTCATCATATATGAGCTGAATTCCAAAAGATGATCAAATTTCACAGTCCACACTTTCCATACATTTTTTCATTGGGTGGCCTTTAAAAAGTTGTCCTGAATGTGTCCAACCATCCATCCTTATTTTTCTTATGCTTTCTGTGGGTCACTGCCTGGTCTTAGGCCCAGGAACTCAATCCTGGCATTCAACAGTGGGGGGATCTAAATAATCTCTTCTTTTAACCTCAAAGCAATATAACACTACATACCCTATCCAAATAGGATTGGCTTTGCTAGGAATCAAACAGTGAAGATAAATGAAAACCTTGAAGTAACTTGTCTTTTGTTGGCATTTTCATATCATGTTCACATGAAACTTATTGTAAGAAGTAAGACCAGTAAGATAATAATATAATATTCAATATGGAGTAAATTTTAGTTTCTGTAAGTTTTAATGGGATAAATCATATCATCTGCAAATAGGTCAGGTTTTTTTAATCATTTTTTATTTATTTTCAGCATAACAGTATTCATTGTTTTTGCACCACACCCAGTGCTCCATGCAATCTGTGCCCTCGCTAATACCCACCACCTGGTTCCCCCAACCTCCCACCCCCCCACCTCTTCAAACCCTTCAGATTATTTTTCAGAGTCCATAGTCTCTCATTGTTCACCTCCCCTTCCAATTTCCCCCAACAAATAGGTCAGTTTTATTTCTTCCTTTTCTGTTTTTCATTTCCATTTTTTGCCATTTTTGTACTTGTTAGAACTCCCAGAACTGTGCTGAATAGAAAGGATGAGAACAGACATCCTTGCTTTGTTCCCAATTTTAGGAAGAAAGCATTATCTTTCACCATAGTATAATGAAAACTGTTTTTCTTTTCTTAATCTATTAAGGAATTTCCCCTTCCATTTCTACTTTTCTGAGACCTTTCATTATGAATCATTAAAATTAGTCTTTTTTACTTCCTGGATATGATATGATAGCTGTATCTTATTGCTATGGTAGATTGGACTTTTTACCATTATATAATATCCCTGTCTGTCTCTCATAATTTTCTTTGCCCTGAATTCTATTTTATCTGACAGTAATATAGTCAGTCTTGCTTTCTTTTGATAAGTGTTTTCATCAAATATCATTCTTCCATTTTAATTTTAACCAGCATATACTGTTTTATTTGTGGTGGCATTCAGGGCAGGGGAGGTTCTTTGTTATTGCTAGGCAGGGTGGCCTTCTTGTAGGCTCCATTGACATTATGGTGAAATCGGCCTCATTTCAACCTTGTAATGGTAAACATTTTGCCTGTCCTCTAGGTCTCCTTTGACAGTATTGTAGTGGAGAGGGGGTAAGGTGTCCTCTTTGTTATCATCCAGTGGGGATAAAACTTCCCTTTCCCTGTTTGACATTCCAGTGACATGCTTAGTTGCCATAATAGCCTTGCAGGTTAGAAGTCTAAGTTCTCCACTTAGCATTTGCTGGTGTGGTTGGAGTGGGGCCACAGTTTTTCTGTGATGTTTCCCTTGAGTAAAGCAGCTATTATTTAAAATTTCTGTCTTGTGAGGCTGCACCTTTGAATAGAGAAAACAGGCTTTAATTGGGAATTTTTTGCCTGTGCTGCATTATACTTCCTTTTTGCCCATTTCTTCAGCTTCAAGTCAAGGATATATGAGCCAAAAGAAAACATAGACTACTAAACACTGTTGATCATCAGTTTCTGAGGTCTCTGAACTATCTATTTCCTTCTCTCCATCTTTTAGAGTCACCTTATCTTTATTTTATATAGAATGCCCAGGCTTTCAGTTGTACTCAGTGGGGAAAAATAGAAAGAAGTATGTCTACTCCATCTACAAAGAAGTGGAGGTCTCCAGGGAAAATTTTAAAGGCTATAGGCCTAAGAACATAATTTGTTGAATTTTCAGATAAACTTACCAATAGAAGCTAGATTTGATGTCTTTTGAGTCCCAGTCAATTATTTGCCAGGTCTTAGATAGTAAAGATTGTCTTTGGTAGATATTTGACAAGGCCTTTATAATATCTAAATACTTTGTTTAGTCAAATAATCCCAAATTGCAGTGGTTTACAGTAGCAACCTTCTGTCTCCCTTACAAAATACTCTTCAGGTCAGTTATAGTTCAACTTCAGACTGTGTCATACTCAGGTTTTCTGATTTAGGGCTATGGTCTGCTCCTCATGTTTTCTCATTCTGGAACCAAGCCTAAAGGAGAAATTCTCTGAATATATGCTGTTCTTTCATGGCAAGGGCAGAAATAAGAAACTGACCAATATATGCAATGGCTATTAAAGCTTCCACACAGAACTGATATACTTTTGCTTTTGTTCCTATTTTATTGGCTAAATCAAGTAACATGGCCAAGCCTAAAATCAATTGGGTAGAAAAGTATACTACTTTTATACAAGGCAGACAAGTTACATGGCAAAGAGCACTGATATATAATCTTTCAAAGGAGGGAGTGCATAAATATGAAGTTTTTACTATCATAATCTGAGAATTCTCAGGCTCTAGGTTAATTGGGAAAAACATGATTTGATTTGACATATATTTTGAAATAGAGAATTGTCAAAATATATTTTATTCTTTTGAAGATTTTATTTATTTATTTGAGAAAGAGAGAACACAAGCAGTGGGAGGGGGAGAGGGAGAGGGCAGACTCTCCACTGAGCAGGAAGCCCAATGCAGGGTTCCATCTTAGGATCTCCATCCCAGGATCCTGGGGTCGATGACCAAAGCAAAATGGCAGATGCTTAAGTAACTGAGCCACCCAGGTGCCCCTCAAAATATATTTTGTATTAAAGATGCAAACCTTAGAGGGTATCATGCTTAGCGAAATAAGTCAATCGGAGAAAGACAACTATCATATGATCTCCCTGATATGAGGGAGAGGAGATGCAACATGGGGGGTTAAGGGGGTAGGAGAAGAGTAAATGAAACAAGATGGGATTGGGAGGGAGACAAACCATAAGTGACTCTTAATCTCACAAAACAAACTGAGGGTTGATGGGGGGAGGGGAGTTGGGAAGGGGGGTAGGGTTATGTTTATTGGGGAGGGTATGTGCTATGGTGAGTGCTGTGAAGTGTGTAAACCTGGCGATTCGCAGACCTGTACCCCTGGAGATAAAAATATATGTTTATAAAAAATAAAATTAAAAAAAAATAATAATAAAAATAAAGATGCAAACCTCAGGGTGACTTGATTTCAGCTTTGATCATTATCTCAGGGTTGTGAGATCAAGGCCTGCATCAAGCTCTGCTCTCAGTGGCGAGTCAGCTTCTCTCCCTCTCTCTCTCCCCACCCCACACGATCTCTCTCTCAAATAAATAAATCTTTTAAAAAATAAATAAAGATGTAAACTTCATCCTGGGGAAAAAACAGCTCTATAATATGTTATAAAGTTGGGTTTTTTTTGCATATGTTTTAAAAGATAAGAATAACTAGTTATAAACTTAAAGTGATGTGTCAAGTAGGTTACCTGAAATGCATGTTAGGTTTCAACTTATTTTTTAAAATAAATATCATAAAAATTGTCTCCAGGTCAGTAGTTTTCAGACTAATTATGTTTTAGTTTGCATTCCAAAATCTCCATTAGAATACAGGTGAATCACAGGGTGCCTGGGTGGCTCAGTGGGTTGAAGCCTCTGCCTTTGGCTTAGGTCATGATCCCAGGGTCCTGGGATCATGTCCCATATCAGGCTGTCTGCTCAGCAGGAAGCCCGCTTCCCGCTCTCTAACTGCCTGACTGTCTGCCTACTTGTGATCTCTGTCTGTCAAATAAATAAATAAAATCTTTAAAAAAGAATACAGGTATATCTACAGAGATAGAGATATCTCTATTGTTTCATTAATTCCTATGTTAAGGCCAGATACAGAATAATTCATAAAATGATAGCAAGGGAGTAAAAAGATTTTTAGGCAGCTGGAGTGAGGAAAAAAAATAGAAAGAAAATGTTCTGTACTGGGAAATATTTTAACTAAAGAGTCTGGGGCAAAATTTTACATAGCTTCTTCTTTCTAAATGAGAGAAATAATTCTTAACCCCACAAATTCAATAGTGAGCTCATATGAGTTCCACTTAAAGGATTCCAGCATAAAGGAAGCAGTACTGTATAGTGAGATATAAATTTTTGTTTCTTAACTTTGTTTAGTTACATATCTGGTTATTGGTTGATAACTACACATACTAGCCTGATATTACCCGATATTACTAGCCTGATATTACCTAGCCTGATACACAGCCAACTCAAATTGAACTAAAAATTACTTAATATATCTTTGTTCAAGGCTCAGTATAGAGTAACTGAAAGGAAATGAGGAGATAATCTCATCCCATCCTTCCTCATAAAAGACTTCTGTCTTCAACATCTTGTTGGAAAAAGTACAGTGTTGGTGGGACACTGCCTATTCCTTACTTTCTAATACCTGTGATTGTGAGACACAACTTATATTGAGTTGAAGGTTGCCTTTTTCTGTTGCCTACTATTATTATTATTGTTATTCTTTTCATTCTTCTAATGAATTCGATAAAAAACACCTAGTAAGTGGTAACCATATATTGGCACACAGTAGACACTCAAAAAGAGTTAACTAATTGATATATGATCTCATGAATCCAATAGAAGAGGTGAAACAGATGACCAAACAGATAAATTATGAAACAGTATATCATGTCTACACTGGAGATATGCAAAATGTTAATGGGACTCCAAGCAGTAGAGATTCTATGTTATTGGGGGAGGGGAACATATGGGAAAGAAGAATGAATTCTATTTTCAAGGTGGATTTGACACAGGCTTCAGCATTTAGGAAGAATTCTACCAGGTAAATGTGGGACATAAGTAAGAAAAAGATTGTAAGTGAAAGATAGGATGCAGTTTCAATAGGAGAAGGAAGAGGTAAGACTGAAAAGGCAGACTAGAGGCCTGTATTAGTTGGTTTGGGCTACCATAACAAAATACCACAGATGGAGTGACTTAAAAAATAACTTATTTTTTAACAGTTCTAGACTCTAGAAATCCAAGATCAAGGTCACCATTAGGGTTGGTTTCTAGTGAGACCTCTTCCTAGTTTGTTGATGGCCACCTCCCTGCTGTGTCCTCATGCACATGTGGAGAGGGAGAAAGCTCTGGTGGTTCTATCTCTTCTTATAAGGGTAGTTGCCATATAGTATTCGGACCCAACATTTTAATACCAGTTAACCTCAATTATCTCCTTTAAGGCTTTATTTCTAAATACAGTCACATGGGCTTAGGGCTTCAACATAGGGATACCGAAGGTAGACAGTTCAGTCCATAACAGTTCCCAAAGTGGAAAATTGTCAATATAGACTGTGAATTAGGACTTAATTCAGTTAGAATTAGGGAGCTAATGACACAAGAACCTGGGTTAAAACTATGACATGTAAAGTTTGTATACCTTCTCAATTGTTTTCCTCTAGGTCTGGGGCTAAACATGGCATAGCCTGTTGTTAAATTCACAAGTACGGGGCGCCTGGGTGGCTCAGTGGGTTAAAGCCTCTGCCTTCGGCTCAGGTCATGATCCCAGGGTCCTGGGATCGAGCCCCGCATCGGGCTCTCTGCTCGCCAGGGATCCTGCTTCCCTTCTTCTTCTCTCTCTCTCTGCCTGCCTCTCTGCCTATTTGTGATCTCTGTCAGTCAAATAAATAAATAAAATATTAAAAAAAAATTCACAAGTACTATTCATACAAATATCCTTAGAGTTTCATTTGATGCCAAGGAGTAAATGAATCCTAAATAAATCTTCACTGTATTTATAAATTATCAATAAAATAAACCAAAATTACTTAAACTCAGCCACTTTTTCCAGTTAAGTTATTCAGTACCGTTCGATTTTTCTGTAGCTCTACATGTCTGTACAGATTTAGTCTCTCTAAAATACTTGATGCCAAATAATCCAAGTGAAGTAGAGATATGTTTTGTTTTATAATTACTATGAAAATGTGGGTATCAATTAAAAAAATCACAGAGTTTCTGTCTTTGCTGGCTGAATATAGTTTTAGTTGTTTCCTTTACTGCTTTATGAATTAATAGAGCTTTTGTCATTTCATTCATGTTTGGCTAAAAAAATTAGACATGATTTATGGAGGCTTAAAACAAGGCAATATGAATTAGAAAGCTAAAAACACAATCTCATTAATTCACAACTTAAAAATTCTGCCACCAAAAGGGGAAAAATATTTTGGGATTTCTTTCTCATAATTTTCAATATTGCCTACATAATCTGATCTCATCACATAATTAAATATCCTCTGGTTTTATTTTTGTCAACTCAGTGTTTATGCTTCTTAACTCTTTTTTTTAAAGACTTTATTTATTTATTTGACAGATAGAGATCACAGTAGGCAGAAAGGCAGGCAGAGAGAGAGAGAAAGGAGGAAGCAGGCTCCCTGCTGAGCAGAGAGCCTGATGCAGGGCTCGATCCCAGAATCCTGAGATCATGACCTAGAGCCGAAGGCAGAGTCTTAACCCACTGAGCCACCCAGGTGTCCCTGCTTCTTAACTCTTTTTAATTGGGTGTGTTTTCCTATCTGTTAGAATAGACAAGTTCTTAAAACAGGTTTTAGTCTGTTTTATTACAATTTATTAAAGAAGATGCCTAAGTAATTCATACTAGCCATAAGTTAAGAAAAAAAACTAAAAAGAATGTTTCTTGAGTTTGTAATTTCATACTAAATGTTGAGATGTAGTAAAAGTTATTTTGTCATGTGTGATAATAATCCATCAGGTTTATGAGTAAAACATGGAAGTGCAAGAGTCATTTGACTCTCAGGTAAGGGAAAAACAATGCTTGCTAACCTTGTTTTATCACTTTTGGTTGACTTCCAAAAGTCAATAGCACATTTAGTAGAAAGGACATCTCATTTGAATAAAAATGTGAAAATTTTCACAGGATGCTGTGAAAATATATAGGTGTAGCATTTTTTTAAGGAAGAACCAGTTTATTAATGACAGCCTTAATTATGACCACTCTCATGTGTAAAAAATAAAGGGTAATTAATTAAAATTTAGAACTCACTTGGATTTGCCAATTAGCCTTTCACTGGATGTGCCAAAGGGAGGGCATCTTGCCCGATTCTGAATCAACTGGTCGGATGGAATTCACTGGAGAATGAGAAAATAAAAAAAGACAGGAATGCCAACCACAGGGCTCAAGTCTTCTCCGTGTTGCATTGCCACCACAGAATGACAACTGTATGTGGGCAGAGATGACACAAAATCATCTTACAGCCGGGATATGGAATGAACATCTGCAACTGTACAGAGACACAAAAACACACATGCAGTCATACACACACCCACACTCTGGAGACAACTTTCAAAGAATCTTTGTCCTTCCTCTGAGCAGATTAACACATTCATAAGCCACCGTGATGCAACATGGGGCTAAAACAGAAAACCTTGCTAAGGGGTGCCTGGGTGGCTCAGTGAGTTAAAGCCTCTGCCTTTGGCTCAAGTCATGATCCAACGTTCTGGGATAAAGCTCCACATTGGGCTCTCTGCTCAGCATGGAGCCTGCTTCCCCCCACTCTCTCTCTGCCTGTGTCTGCCTACTTGTGATCTCTGTCAAATAAATAAATAAAATCTTAAAAAAAAGAATTTGCTCTTAAAAAAGAAAGAAAGAAAGAAGAAAGAAAAGAAAACCTTGCTAAGTTTCCATAAAGTCTGCTCGCTGGATGCCCAGTTTTGTGTTGGCAAGTGGGTCATCACTGCAAAAGACACCTGTGGTTTTCCCAGCATTCCACAGGCTATGATCTGCTCCCCAGGAGAGGGACCTCCTGGCAGAAACCAGCTGGATTCAAATCAGAGGGCAAAATTCATCTCTCCCCAGGCTGGTGGGCACAGGTGAGTGGCAGCACCTGAAAGTGGTTTCCCACTTTGGATCACTTTGTCCCATCGATGCACTGCCCTTCAAAGTATTTGTGCCTTGTTACCATCCTGATGGTTAGTCTGCACTATGAGAACAGAAGGAGCTCTGGCCATGCACTGTTTCTTTTAATAAAAGCAAACTGAAACCATAATAAGAAGGAAAAAATATTAGGATATTTCTGATTGTGTTAACACTGTTTCAGAATTAGGTGCAATTGCATTCAAAGAGAAGGAGGGGAGGGGCTGCAGACAGAGCCCTGAGGACTGATAGGGTAAAAGGATCATGGATTCCACAGAAGTAATTGCAATAGCCCAACTGGCAGGACCCTCCCTGGCCACGGAGGACATGCCACACCACTCAGGGTGGTGAACTTATGAAATAAATGCTGACCAAATAATATTTATAAATGTTTGTAGGAAAGATGGCAGGAAAAGGAGCTGGTAGAGTCAGAATCACAGATCATGCAGAGAGAGTACACACACACACACTCAAATATATATATATATATATATATATATATATATATTTGAGCTGAGTAAGAAAATGCTTTAAGAGAAACTGTATCCTAGCTCTCACTTTTGGGAGACAAAAACAAAAACACACGAAAAAAGCAGAACCAAACCCAGAATATTCCAGTTTCCAAAGAATCCAACAACTAATTTGGTGGGCTGAAGTGAGGGTATTAGTTAATGCATCTCCATTAACCTCATTTTCTCCTTGAATTTCATGGAAAATACAGTTCAGGTCTACTGACAACAACAATCTGTCCTGTTAAAATTCAGCATCATTAAGGGTTCCAAAGCCCTTACTCCATACACATGAAACACACAAATCCCCTTAAAAGAGTCACTCCAGGAGGGACCAGGCGTGCCCACCCACATGACTTGTTGAATGTGATCACAACATCTGAACCAAAGACAAACTGTTTTCTTTGGGGATGATAGTTTTAACAGGTCCCCGAAATGTACAGTGAAAGGATGCCAAAAAACAAAACAAATAATCAAACAAACAAAAAAACCGAAAAACAAAAAACCAAACCAAGCCAAAAAACCCACAGCCCTCCCAGGTTAGGGGTTGAGTTTTAGAAAAGACACATTTCTTTAGGCCATGGACCAGAAAGTCCCTTCCAGGTCTGACCAAGACCAACAGGCTGGAGCCTGTTCCAGCCCTCCGATCACTGAAGGAGAGAACAAGACTGTGTGTTCCACAAATTCAAGTACAGCTGGGTCCCCCACCCTCCTTTTTTTTTTCTTTTTGGTAAGTATCCAACCACCCATAAATTCATGGATACAGCAGAGATGCACAGTGCAACAACTTTCATATTGGTTATCTTTTTAATTCGGTCAGTGAGCAGCATTTCCCAGTTGTACCCCCCCAAAACCAAGTTCTCAGCAGTTCCATCCCATGGGATTGCAGCATGGATGTGGCTGGGCACGCGGGAGGGTCAGGAAGGCTGGGTCTGTCCAGTGTCATACAGCACAGTGAGGCAGGGCTCTACCAGCTGGCCCTGACAGCTTCGATATCGCTAACCAAATTCTGAGCCAGGCAGATCCCAAAAATCTGTAGCAATGCAATGCCTATGAAAATACCAGCCACCATGGTTAAACTGTCCTGCAACCACTTCTCAAACTGGGCACACAGCCTTTCATCTAGATCACAATCTGCTGGCCAACTTCTGGTTTTTGCCTGGCATCATAGCCACACTGAGTGTTGATGACATCTTCCACGGGTTCTTTGGTGCAGCCAGAGAATGGCATGCCGCATCGCTCTCGACTTGCGTAGAAATCTGTGCAATTGAAGCAAATATTTAGGTTCCAATCATCAGCTCCAAAAGCCCCACACCACAGCACTGCCAGAACTTCAAAAGGGAAGTGTTTTCTCCTATCGCTCCAATGCACCCTGCGAATCCCAAAATGAACATCACTCCTCCCACCACGAGGAAGAGCCAGACTGGGTTAAAGCCTCCAAGATTGGTGGTGGAAGAGATATTAGACAGAACTCCTTTTTCATTTCACACCCACAGTCCAATTCCAAGAAATGCTATTCTCAAGAACCAAAATACGACATTGAAGCCAAATATGAAGTATTTGATGCAACAACTGACTTCAAGAGCATTGTAGTGCTTCCCGGACATCCTCTGGGTTCATGAAGACACTTGGCCCGGCAGCTGGAATTTGGAGCCCGGGAGCACCATTGCTCAGAGTAGCCCGGAGGGAAGCAGAGGATCTGGGATGCAGCTCTGGGCGGCGCCGTGGCAGCCGGGGCTGAGAGCCGGTGGGGACCCATCGGTGGAGAGCAGCTCCCGCACCTCCAGCCCCCTGCGCGTGGAGGCCGCTGAAGGTGGGGTGGCCGTGAGCTGGCAGAGAAGCAGCACGCTGCAAGCCGCCAGTCTCGCTGAAGCTGGCTCCGAGCCCAAGGCGAGAGCCCAGGTCTGCCGGTCGGAGATATGCCCCTCCGTTGTCCTCCGAGCTTCAAGTAAACACAGCCACGACAGATGCTACTGAAAACACTACTCCCTCGCCCACCCACTGGCTCGTGCACCTACAGTTGTAGCTTCTTGTAATCTGTAGCAAACAAATACAATTGTTGAGAAGGCATGTATTAAAAATTTTTAAAGTTAAGCCATCTCTTTATGTCCTCTGTTTTTCTACCTTTAATTTGCTTACATAGCAAGGAAAAGCTGCTGCTGATTCATTATTAGGTAGAACAGAACCTCTTATATGGGAATATAAGTTTGCCCAGGCGGAACTCTATTGATAAAGAGTGATGAGAATTTACCTAGAGTCCTGAAAAGTAACTTGATCTTTGTTTTGTCTTGTTTTGTTTTGTGTTCTAGCCTTAATGTGTGTGTGTGGGGGGGTGATTCATAGAGAGAAGAGGGAAGGCATAGAAACTGAATAGGGAAATACTGATAAACCAGCCAGTTGAAGACAAAGTAGAAGGGATCAGGCACTGTTTTGCCATTTCAGTCACTATGACGAGTAACCTCATCTGATTGCAATTTTCTGCTCTTCTCTTCTTTATCTCAAACTTGCAAATGAGAAAACTAAGGCTCAGAGAAGCTAAGAGATTATATTAAGGTCATTAAGCTTCCCTGTGGTAGAAACATGTTTTTCATTACTTTTTGCTAAGCAATATGTAATCTGACATTATAGTGAACATATGACCAAAAAAATTATTTTCATGAAAAAGACAATTCTATCATGGGATATTTTCACTCTTAAAAATGTATCACTTATTTTGCTATGTGATTTTAGAAACTCTCATTTTCCCTGAGTATATATGTAGGTTCTTTATATAGCCGATATAGCATTCTATGTCTACATCATTCCTGTTGAACTCCACAATAAACCTGATAGGCAGACAGAGCATCTCTTAATCTGACAAAACACCATCTCCGAGAGTTCAAGTGACTTGTCCAAGATAATACTGCAAATATCTGAAATAGGCAAATTCAAATTCAAAAACTATTTTCAGAATCAAGCCTCAGATGGTATTCCACTATATATCTTAATATTTTCATTGGATAATATATTAAAGTTCTCTAAAGTATATACTAAAGTCCTCTTCTGATATTTACCTTTGGAAAAATCTGATGTTTCCACATATGTAATTAATATGCACTTTATTTTAAGCAATTCTAATTTTTATTATGCACTTTTGTTTTAATCATTTCTAATTTTATGTGATTTCAAGATAATTTGAAAATACATATTTGGAGTTCTTAAGAGCGAGTTAGTTGGTTACTTGCTAGTAGTGACTGGACTCATCCAGCATTGTAGCTTTTAGAGATCTTCCACCTTTTCTCTTAGCATGACCTTTCAATAAAATTAGTGTATATTGTCTGAGAACTGTTATTATTTCAAATGAAACACATATATTGAAATATATCAGTAGGCTCTGGATTGTCAGTGTTACAATATTTTATATCATTTGTGAATTTTACTTAATAAGAATACATCTTTGGAAGCTTATGAAAAACAGATAGAAAAATAATTAACAATAATAATTTAAATTCCCCTACCTAACCTTAACATGAATATTATCAATATTTTCAATGTGTAATTTTGTTCATTACATTATGATACATAGTTATATCAGATATGAGTTTACTGTATTAATTAAATGTGCCTATACCAAGCAATGCATATTATTTTTAGTTAAGAATTTAAGATAGCTTTTCTAGACTATTTTGATTCTATACAATTTTTGCCATTGTTGCTGAATTCAAAAACAGATATTCTTTCAAATGTTTTCCCACTGTAATCTTCAAAATGGGAAATAAATAAAGGCCTAAGTGGAAAGATAGGATTTCTTTGAACCAGAAATCCAATTTGAAAAATGGAGTGGACTTTTGCCAGGATAAAATGAAAGGGGGGAGGTGGGAGTCTTTCTGAAATAGAACGCAAAGAATTCTATGATTTCTTACTACTGGCTTGATGAACTTTAATTGCCATTGACCAAAGACCACTAGGTACACACTTGTGGTCAAAAGTTATGACTTGATGCAGCAAAAGAGTCCACACGCCATGGGAATTTGTAGGGTACCACAAAAGAAAGAGAATGAAGTCAGGAAAAGAGAACTTCTGGAGTTCTGGGTGCTGGAGTCAAGGGATGACTTTGGGAAGCATTGTTCAGATGGTGTCAATGAAATGGTTGCTGAAACTGTCGGAGGTCTCTGTCTTTAGGATTTCTGAGCCCATGTAGAATCACTGCTGATCAGCTTGTGGGTAGTCTTATCTAAATCACACAGGTCAGAGGGGAGGAGTCAAGATGGCGGAGAAGTAGCAGCTGAGACTACTTCAGGTAGCGGGAGATCAGCTAAATAGCTTATCTAAAGATTGCAAACACATAGAAATCCAACAGGAGATTGAAGAGAAGAAGAACAGCAATTCTAGAAACAGAAAATCAACCACTATCTGAAAGGTAGGACTGGCGGAGAAGTGAATCCAAGGCGACGGGAAGATAGACCGCGGGGGGAGGGGCCAGCTCGTGGCGAGCAGCAGAGCGACAGAGCACAAAATCAGGACTTTTAAAAGTCTGTTCCGCTGAGGGACATCGCTCCAGAGGCTTAACTGGGGTGAAGCCCGGGCGGGGTCAGCGCGGCCTCAGGTCCCGCAGGGTCGCAGAAGGATCGGGGGTGTCTGAGTGTCGCATAGCTTACCGGTATTAGAACGGGGAAGCCGGCTACAGAGACAGAGCCGAGGAGTGACTCTCAGCTCGGGGTTACCTTGAACCGGTCGCAGGCTCGGTCAGCTCGGAGCGTGGCCGGAGGCCAGGGTGACGGGAGTCATTGGGCGCTGTTCTCTGAGGGCGCACTGAGGAGTGGGGCCCCGGGCTCTCGGCTCCTCCGGGCCGGAGAACGGGAGGCCGCCATCTTCATTCCCGTCTTCTGGACTCTACGGAAAGCACTCAGGGAACAAAAGCTCCCGAAAGAAAACCCAGCAAACCCGAGCGGATGACTCACCCCGGCCGCGGGTAAGGGCGGTGCAACTCCGCCTGGGGCAAAGACGCTTGAGAATCACTACAACAGGCCCCTCCCCCAGAAGATCAATGGGAAACCCCCCAGGACCAAGTTCACCTACCAAGGATTGCCTTCTCAATGCCAAGGAGAGCGGCAGAATTCCAGAGGAGAAGAAAGCAAAGCAGGGAACTCATGGCTTTCTCCCCATGATTTTTTAGCCTTGCAGTTAATTTAATTTTTTTTCTTTTTCAATTTTTTTCTCTTTTTCTCTTCTTCTGCTAAATTTTTTTAATGTTTACCGTTTTCTTTTTTAACGTTTTTTAAATAGTTTATCTAATATATATATATATATATTTTTTTCCTCTTTTTATATTTTTTCTTTATCAGCTTTCTTTTTTTAATAGTTTATTTTTTTTTCTTTCTGAACCCCTTTTTATCCCCTTTCTCCCCACTCAAGATTTGGGATCTCTTCTGATTTGGCTAAAGCATATTTTCCTGGGGTTGTTGCCACCCTTTTAGTATTTTACTTGCTCCTTCATATACTCTTATCTGGACAAAATGGCAGGGTGGAAAAATTCACAACAACAACAAAAAAAAGAACAAGAAACAGTACCAAAGGCTAGGGACCTAATCAATACAGACATTGGTAATATGACAGATATAGAGTTCAGAATGACGATTCTCAAGGTTCTAGCCGTGCTTGAAAAAGGCATGGAAGATATTAAAGCAACCCTCTCGGAAGATATAAAAGCCCTTTCTGGAGAAATAAAAGAACTAAAAATCTAACCAAGTTGAAATAAAAAAAGCTATTAATGAGGTGCAATCAAAAATGGGGGCTCTCACTGCTAGGATAAATGAGGCAGAAGAAAGAATTAGCGATATAGAAGACCAAATGACAGAGAATAAAGAAGCTGAGCAAAAGAGGGACAAACAGCTACTGGACCACGAGGGGAGAATTCGAGAGATAAGTGACACCATAAGACAAAACAACATTAGAATAATTGGGATTCCAGAAGAAGAGGAAACAGGGGGGCAGAAGGTATGTTGGAGAGAATTATTGGAGAGAATTTCCCCAATATGGCTTAGAGAAAAATCATCAAAATCCAGGAGGTTCGGAGAACCCCCCTCAAAATCAATAAGAATAGGTCCACACCCCGTCACCTAATAGTAAAATTTACAAGTCTTAGGGACAAAGAAAAGATCCTGAAAGCAGCCCGGGAAAAGAAGTCTGTAATGTACAATGGTAAAAATATTAGATTGGCAGCAGACTTATCCACAGAGACCTGGCAGGCCAGAAAGAGCTGGCATGATATTTTCAGAGTACTAAATGAGAAAAACATGCAGCCAAGAATACTATATCCAGCTAGGCTATCATTGAAAATAGAAGGAGAGATTAAAAGCTTCCAGGACAAACAAAAACTGAAAGAATTTGCAAATACGAAACCAGCTCTACAGGAAATATTGAAAGGGGTCCTCTAAGCAAAGAGAGACCTTCAAAGTAGTAGATCAGAAAGAAACAGAGACAATATACAATAACAGTAACCTTACAGGCAATACAATGGCACTAAATTCATATCTCTCAATACTTACCCTGAATGTGAATGGGCTAAATGCCCCAATCAAAAGACACAGGGTATCAGAATGGATAAAAAAACAAAAACCATCTATATGCTGCCTACAAGAAGCTCATCTTAAACCCGAAGACACCTCCAGGTTTAAAGTGAGGGGGTGGAAAAGAATTTACCATGCTAATGGACATCAGAAGAAAGCAGGAGTGGCAATCCTTATAGCAGATCAATTCGATTTTAAGCCAAAGACTATAATAAGAGATGAGGAAGGACACTCTATCATACTCAAAGGAACTGTCCAACAAGAAGATGTAACAATTTTAAATATCTATGCCCCTAACGTGGGAGCAGCCAACTATCTAAACCAATTAATAACAAAATCAAAGAAACACATCGACAAGAATACAATAATAGTAGGGGATTTTAACACTCCCCTCACTGAAATGGACAGATCATCCAAGCAAAAGATCAACAAGGAAATCAAGGCCTTAAATTACACACTGGACCAGATGGACATCACAGATATATTCAGAACATTTCATCCCAAAGCAACAGAGTACACATTCTTCTCTAGTGCACATGGAACATTCTCCAGAATAGATCACATTCTTGGTCCTAAATCAAGTCTCAACCGGTATCAAAAGATTGGGAACATTCCCTGCATATTTTCAGACCACAATGCTCTGAAGCTAGAACTCAATCACAAGAGGAAATTTGGAAAGAACCCAAATACATGGAGACTAAACAGCATCCTTCTAAAGAATGAATGGGTCAACCAAGAAATTAAAGAAGAATTGGAAAAATTCATGGAAACAAATGATAATGAAAACACAACAGTTCAGAATCTGTGGGACACAAGAAAGGCAGTCCTGAGAGGAAAATATATAGCGGTACAAGCCTTTCTCAAGAAACAAGAAAGGTCTCAGGTACACAACCTAACCCTACACCTAAAGGAGCTGGAGAAAGAACAAGAAAGAAACCCTAAACCCAGCAGGGGAAGAGGAATCATAAAGATCAGAGCAGAAATCAATGAAATAGAAACCAAAAAAACAATAGAACAAATCAACGAAACTAGGAGCTGGTTCTTTGAAAGAATTAATAAGATTGATAAACCCCTGGCCAGACTTATCAAAAAGAAAATAGAAAGGACCCAAATAAATATAATCATGAATGAAAGAGGAGAGATCACAAGGAACACCAAAGAAATACAGACAATTATAAGAACATTCTATGAGCAACTCTACGCCAACAACTTTGACAATCTGGAAGAAATGGATGCATTCTTAGAGACATATAAACTACCACAACTGAACCAGGAAGAAATAGAGAGCCTGAACAGACCCATAACCAGTAAGGAGATTGAAAGAGTCATCAAAAAATTCAAACAAACAAAAGCCCAGGGCCAGACGGCTTCCCGGTGGAATTCTACCAAACATTTAAAGAAGAAATAATTCCTATTCTCCTGAAACTGTTCCAAAAAATAGAAATGGAAAGAAAACTTCCAAACTCATTTTATGAGGCCAGCATCCCCTTGATCCCAAAACAAGACAAGGATCCCATCAAAAAAGAGAACTACAGACCAATATCCTTGAAGAACACAGATGCAAAAATTCTCTCCAAAATACTAGCCAATAGGATTCAACAGTACATTAAAAGGATTATTCGCCACAACCAAGTGGGATTTATTCCAGGGCTGCAAGGTTGGTTCAACATCCGCAAATCAATCAATGTGATACAACACATTAATAAAAGAAAGAACAAGAACCATATGATACTCTCCATAGATGCTGAGAAAGCATTTGACAAAATACAGCATCCCTTCCTGATCAAAACTCTTCAAAGTGTAGGGATAGAGGGCACATACCTCAATATTATCAAAGCCATCTATGAAAAACCCACCGCAAATATCATTCTCAATGGGAGAAACTGAAAGCTTTTCCGCTAAGGTCAGGAACACGGCAGGGATGCCCGTTATCACCACTGCTATTCAACATAGTACTAGAAGTCCTAGCCTCAGCAATCAGACAACAAAAGGAAATTAAAGTCATCCAAATCGGCCAAGAAGAAGTCAAACTATCTCTGTTTGCAGATGATATGATACTATATGTGGGAAACCCAAAAGACTACACTCCAAAACTGCTAGAACTTGTACAGGAATTCAGTAAAGTGTCAGGATATAAAATCAATGCACAGAAATCAGTTGCATTTCTCTACACCAACAACAAGACAGAAGAAAGAGAAATTAAGGAGTCCATCCCATTTACAATTGCACCCAAAACTATAAGATACCTAGGAATAAACCTAACCAAAGAGACTAAGAATCTATACACAGAAAACTATAAAGTACTCATGAAAGAAATTGAGGAAGACACAAAGAAATGGAAAAATGTTCCATGCTCCCGGATTGGAAGAATAAATATTGTGAAAATGTCTATGCTACCTAAAGCAATCTACACATTTAATGCAATTCCTATCAAGGTACCATCCATTTTTTTTCAAAGAAATGGAAGAAATAATCCTAAAATTTATATGGAACCAGAAAAGACCTCGAATATCCAAAGGAATATTGAAAAAGAAAGCCAAAGCCGGGGGCATCAGAATTCCGGACTTCAAGCTCTATTACAAAGCTGTCATCATCAAGACAGCATGGTACTGGCACAAAAACAGACACATAGATCAATGGAACAGAATAGAGAGCCCAGAAATAGACCCTCAACTCTATGGTCAACTCATCTTTGACAAAGCAGGAAAGAATGTCCAATGGAAAAAAGACAGCCTCTTCAATAAATGGTGTTGGGAAAATTGGACAGCCACATGCAGAAAAATGAAATTGGATCATTTCCTTACACCACACACGAAAATAGACTCAAAATGGATGAAGGATCTCAATGTGAGAAAGGAATCCATCAAAATCCTCGAGGAGAACACAGGCAGCATCCTCTTCGACCTCAGCCGCAGCAACATCTTCCTAGGAATATCGCCAAAGGCAAGGGAAGCAAGGGCAAAGATGAACTATTGGATTTTATCAAGATCAAAAGCTTTTGCACAGCAAAGGAAACAGTGAACAAAACCAAAAAACAACTTACAGAATGGGAGAAGATATTTGCAAATGACATATCAGATAAAGGGCTAGTGTCCAAAATCTATAAAGAACTTAGCAAACTCAACACCCAAAGAACAAATAATCCAATCAAGAAATGGGCAGAGGACATGAACAGACATTTCTGCAAAGAAGACATCCAGATGGCCAACAGACACAAGAAAAAGTGCTCCATATCACTCGGCATCAGGGAAATACAAATCAAAACCACCATGAGATATCACCTCACACCAGTCAGAATGGCTAAAATTAACAAGCCAGGAAATGACAGATGCTGGCGAGAATGCGGAGAAAGGGGAACCCTCCTACACTGTTGGTGGGAATGCAAGCTGGTGCAACCACTCTGGAAAACAGCATGGAGGTTCCTCAAAATATTGAAAATAGAACTACCCTATGACCCAGCAATTGTACTGCTGGGTATTTACCCTAAAGATACAAACGTAGTGATCCGAAGGGGCACGTGCAACTGAATGTTTATAGCAGCAATGTCTACAATAGCCAAACTATGGAAAGAACCTAGATGTCCATCTCAGACGAATGGATAAAGAAGATGTGGTATATATACACAATGGAATACTATGCAGCCATCAAAAGAAATGAAAGCTTGCCATTTGCGACGACGTGGATGGAACTAGAGGGTATCATGCTTAGCGAAATAAGTCAATTGGAGAAATACAACTATCATATGATCTCCCTGATATGAGGTTGAGGAGATGCCACATGGGGGGTTGAGGGGGTAGGAGAAGAGTAAGTGTAACAAGATGGGATTGGGAGGGAGACAAACCATAAGTGACTCTTAATCTCACAAAACAAACTGAGGGTTGATGGGGGGAGGGGGGTTAGAGAGGGGGGGTGTGGTTATGGATATTGGGGTGGGTATGTGCTATGGTGAGTGCTGTGAAGTGTGTAAACCTGGCGATTCGCAGACCTGTACCCCTGGGGATAAAAATATATGTTTATAAAGCTGTAAAAAAAAAAAAAAAAAGAAAGAAAGAAAGGATGAATCCCCAAGTTTTGTAGCAACATGGACGGGACTGGAAGAGATTATGCTGAGTGAAATAAGTCAAGCAGAGAGAGTCAATTATCATATGGTTTCACTTATTTGTGGAGCATAACAAATAGCATGGAGGACAAGGGGAGATGGAGAGGAGATGGGAGTTGAGGGAAATTGGAAGGGGAGGTGAACCATGAGAGACTATGGACTCTAAAAATTTTTTTTAATTTATTTTCAGTGTAACAGTATTCATTGTTTTTGCACCACACCCATTGCTCCATGCAATCCGTGCCCTCTCTAATACCCACCACCTGGCTCCCCCAACCTCCCATACCCTGCTCCTTCAAAACCCTCGGATTATTTTTCAGAGTCCATAGTCTCATGGTTCACCTCCCCTTCCAATTTTCCTCAACTCCCTTCTCCTCTCTAACTCCCCTTGTCCTCCATGCTATTTGTTATGCTCCACAAATAAGTGAAACCATATGATAATTGACTCTCTCTGCTTGACTTATTTCACTCAGCATAATCTCTTCCAGCCCCGTCCATGTTGCTACAAAACTTGGGTATTCATCCTTTCAGATGGAGGCATAATACTCCATAGTGTATATGGAGCACGTCTTCCTTATCCATTCGACCGTTGAAGGGCATCTTGGTTCGTTCCACAGTTTGGCGACCGTGGCCATTGCTGCTATAAACATTGGGGTACAGATGGACCTTCTTTTCACTACATCTGTATCTTTGGGGTAAATACCCAGTAGTGCAATTGCAGGGTCATAGGGAAGGTCATATTTTTAATTTCTTGAGGAATCTCCACACGGTTTTCCAATGTGGCTTCACCAACTTGCATTCCCACCAACAGTGTAAGAGGGTTCCCCTTTCTCCACATCCCCTCCAACACATGTTGTTTCCTGTTTTGCTAATTTTGGCCATTCTAAGTGGTGTAAGGTGGTATCTCAATGTGGTTTTAATTTGAATCTCCCTGATGGCTAGTGATGATGAACATTTTTCATGTGTCTGATAGCCATTTGTATGTCTTCATTGGAGAATTGTCTGTTCATGTCTTCTGCCCATTTTTGACATGATTATCTCTTTTGGGTGTGTTTAGTTTGAGAAGTTCTTTATAGACCCTGGATATTGGCCTTTTGTCTGTACTGACATTTGCGAATATCTTCTCCCATTCCGTGCATTGCCTCTTTGTTTTGTTGACTGTTTCCTTTGCTGTGCAGAAGCTTTTGATTTTTATGAAATCCCAAAAGTTCATTTTCGCTTTTGTTTCCTTTGCCTTTGGAGACCTATCTTGAAAGAAGTTGCTGTGACTGATATCAAAGAGGTTACTGCCTATATTCTCCTCTAGGATTCTGATGGATTCCTGTATCATGTTGAGGTCTTTTATCCATTTCGAGTTTATTTTTGTGAACAGTGTAAGAGAATGGTCGAGTTTCATTCTTCTACATATAGCTGTCCAGTTTTCCCAGCACCATTTATTGAAGAGACTGTCTTTTTTCCACTGTATATTTTTTCCTGTTTGGTCAAAGATTATTTGAACATAGAGTTGAGGGTCCATATCTGGGCTCTCTACTCTGTTCCACTGGTCTGTCTGTTTTCATGCCAGTACCATGCTGTCTTGGTGATCACAGCTTTGTAGTAAAGCTTGAAATCAGGTAACGTCATGCCCCCAGTTTTATTTTTGTTTTTCAACATTTCCTTAGTGATTCGGGATCTCTTCTGATTCCACACAAATTTTTGGATTATTTCCTCCAGCTCTTTGAAAAATACCAGTGGAATTTTGATCGAAATGGCATTAAAAGTATAGATTGCTCTAGGCAGTATAGACATTTTAACAATGTTTAATCTTCCGATCCAAGAGCATGGAATGGTCTTCCATCTTTTTGTGTCTTCTTCAATTTCTTTCATGAGTGTTCTGTAGTTCCTTGAGTACAGATCCTTTACCTCTTTGGTTAGGTTGATTCCCAGGTATCTTATG
This sequence comes from Lutra lutra, assembly GCF_902655055.1. NCBI lineage: Eukaryota > Metazoa > Chordata > Mammalia > Carnivora > Mustelidae > Lutra > Lutra lutra. The sequence goes on along the minus strand of NW_025923842.1, from coordinate 120,223 downwards.
GTTCTTGGTGCTATAGTAAATGGAATCGATTCTCTAATTTCCCTTTCTGTATTTTCATTGTTAGTGTACAAGAAAGCCACTGATTTCTGTACATTGACTTTGTATCCTGCCACGTTACTGATTTGCTGTATGAGTTCTAGTAGTTTGGGGGTGAAGTCTTTTGGGTTTTCCATATAAAGAATCATGTCATCTGCGAAGAGAGAGAGTTTGACTTCTTCCTTGCCGATTTAGATACCTTTCATTTCTCTTTGTTGTCTGGTTGCGGTTGCTAGGACTTCTAATACTATGTTGAACAAGAGTGGTGAGAGTGGGCATCCTTGTCGTGTTCCTGATCTCAACGGGAAGGCTGCAAGCTTTTTCCCGTTGAGGATGATATTTGCTGTGGGTCTTTCATAGATAGATTTGATTAAGTTCAGGGATGTCCTTCTATCCCTATTCTTTGAAGCGTTTTAATCAGGAACGGATGCTGGATTTTGTCAAATGTTTTTTCTGCATCAATTGAGAGGACCATGTGGTTCTTCTCTCTTTTCTTATTAATTTGTTCTATCACATTGATTGATTTGCAAATGTTGAACCATCCTTGTAGCCCAAGAATGAATCCCACCTGGTCATGGTGGATAATCTTTTTATGTGCTCTTGGATCCTGTTTGCTAGGATCTTGTTGAGAATCTTAGCATCCATATTCATCAGTGATATTGGTCTGAAATTCTCCTTTTTGGTGGGGTCTTTGCCTGGTTTGGGGATCAGGATAATGCTGGCTTCATAGAAAGAGTCTGGAAATGTTCCTTCTGCTTCAATTTTTTGAAACAGCTTCAGGAGAGTAGGTGTTATTTCTTCTTTGAAAGTTTGGTAGAATTCCCCAGGGAATCCGTCAGGTCCTGGGCTCTTGTTTTTTGGGAGGTTTTTGATCACTGCTTCAATCTCGTTACTAGATATTGGTCTACTTAGGTTGTCGATTTCTTCCTGGTTCAATTTTGGGAGTTTACAGTTTTCCAGGAATGCATCCATTTCATCTAGGTTGCTTAGTTTATTGGCATATAACTTGATAATAACTTCTGATGATTGTTTCTACTTCCTTGGTGTTACTTGTGATCTCTCCCTTTTCATTCATAATTTTATGAATTTGAGTTTTCTCTCTTTTCTTTTGGATTAGTGTGGCCAATGGTTTATTGATCTTATTGATTCTTTCAAAAAACCAACTTCTAGTTTCATTGATACGTTCTACTGTATCTCTGGTTTCTACCTCATTGATCCAGCTCTAATCTTGATTATTTCCCTTCTTATGTGTGGAGTTGGTTTGATTTGTTGTTGATTCTCCAGTTCTTTAAGGTGTAGAGACAGCTGCTGTGGTCTGGATTTTCAATTTTTTTGAGGGAGGCTTGGATGGCTATGTATTTCCCCCTTAGGACAGCCTTTGCTGTATTCCATAGGATTTGGACCAAAGTGTCTTCATTCTCATTTGTTTCCATGAATTGTTTCAGTTCTCCTTTGATCTCCTGGTTGATCCAAGCATTCTTAAGCAAGGTGGTCTTTAGCTTCCAGGATTTTGAGTTCCTTCCGAACTTTTCCTTGTGATTGAGCTCCAGTTTCAAAGCATTATTATCTGAGAATGTGCAGGGAATAATTTCGGTCTTTTGGTATCGGTTGAGTCCTGATTTGTGACCTAGTGTGTGGTCTATTCTTGAGAAGGTTCCATGTGCACTTGAGAACAATGAGTATTCTGTTGTTTTAGGGTAGAATGTTCTGTATATATCTATGAGGTCCATCTGGTTCAATGTGTCATTCAATGCTCTTGTTTCTTTATTGATTTTCTGCTTGGATGATCTGTCTATTTCTGAGAAAGGCGTGTTAAGATCTCCTACTATTAATGTATTCATATCAATATGACTCTTTCTCTTGATTAACAGTTTTCTTATGTAATTGGCTGCTCCCATATTGGGGGCATAGATATTTACAATTGTTAGATCATCTTGGTGGATAGTCCCTTTAAGAATGATATAGTGTCCTTCTGTATCTCTGACTACAGTCTTTAGTTTAAAATCGAATTTGTCTGATATGAGAATCGCTACCTCGGCCTTCTTTTGAGGCCCATTGGCATGAAAGATGCTTCTCCATCCCTTCACTTTCAGTCTGGGTATATCTTTTAGTTCAAAATGGGTCTCTTGTAGACAATATATGGATGGGTCCTGTCGTTTTATCCAATCTGCAACACTGTGCCATTTTATGGGCGCATTTAGGCCATTCACAATGAGAGTGATTATTGATAGATACGTTTTTATTGACATCGTGTTACCTTTGAAGTTTTTCTTTCTGTAGATTGTCTCTATATTTCTGTTCAATGCTATTCTTAGGATTTTTCCTCTTTTATAGAACCCCCCTTAATATTTCCTGCAGTGTCAGCTTGGTGATTGCATAGTCTTTTAAGCCTTGCCGGTCTTGGAAACTCTTTATCTCTCCATCCATTTTGAATGTCAGTCTTGCTGGATAAAGTATTCTTGGCTGCATGTTCTTCTCATTTAGTGCCCTGAATATATCTTGGCAGCCCTTTCTGGCTTGCCAGGTCTCTGTGGACAGGTCTGACATTATTCTGATGGTCTTTCTTCTGTAAGTAAGGAGCCTCTTTGCCCTGTGCCTTTCAAGAGATTATATCTACAATTATGATTCCTCAATTTGACTATCAGGTGCCTTGATGTCTTTCTGGAATCTATCATCTTGGGTGGAGACCGTTTGGCCTCTGGTACATGAATGCTGGTTCCATTTGCGAGATTGGGAGAATTTTCATGAAGAACTTGTTCCACTATATCTTCTAGACTTCTTTCTTTCTCCTCCCCTTTAGGGATTCCAATAATTCTGACGTTGGTACGTTTCATGGCATCATTTATTTCCCTGATTCTGTTTTCGTGGCTTCTAAGCTGTTTGTTCCAGGCTTCCTCCTTATTCTTTCTCTCTATCTGTTTGTCCTCCAGATCACTAATTCTATCTTCTGTCTCAGTTACCCTAGCTTTGAGAGAATTTAGATTAGATTGGAACTCATTGAGAGCATTGTGAACCTCATCCCTTATAGCTTTCAGCTCTGCCCTAACATTGTGAACATCAACTCTGGTCACTTTCAGTTTGGCCCTAATCAATTCCGTTTGGTCATCCATGGTTTTCTCCAACCTAGCTATTGCCTGGATAATTGTTATCCTGAATTCTCTTTCCAAAATATTGTCTATGTTGAAAACCATTAGCTCTGTTGCAGAAGGCCCATCCTCTGTATTTTTCTTCTGTTGGGCATTCCTCCTCCTAGGCATTTTGGTGAGAGATGGCTAAATGGATGTAGCTGGATGTATCAACTGTGGTGCAGTCAAGGTGCACCCTGGAATGCTTCTGAGAAATCAGGATTCCCCATCCAAATGAGAGAAAAAGGAAAAGAAAAAGAAAAGAGAGAGAGAGAGAGAGAGAGAGGAAAGAAAGGGAAGATAAGAGAAGGTTCAGCCCAAATGGGCCCCAAGGTAAGATTTATGAAGTATACAAACGAAAACAGACAAACAAAAAAACTGATAAAAGTATATGACAAGAGAAAAAAAATTATATATATATATATGCAAATAAAGGAAGAACCTCGTCAAAAAGAACCCCAAGTGTAAGATTTTTATACTATCAGGACAAACACAAAAACACAGAAACACTGGTGGAAGAAAAAGATGGGAGAGTGGTTATAAATTCTCAGTGTGGGCGAGGAAAGTTGTTTTGATTCTTCCTGGATGTATCTTGATATCTTTGTTAAAGGACTCAACTTTCTTAAGATAAAGGCGGATTAAAAATTGGTTTACCTATAGGGGTAACATTGATTGGGGAAAGGGGATTACCTTGAAGTTTATCTCTATATGAAGATTAGAAAATAAAAGTAAAAAAAAAAAAAGAATAAACTATACTAAACTAAACTAAAATTAAAAAAAAAGAAATTTAAAAAATAGAATTGCAAAAGAAAAACACAGGTGTATGTATCAAAAAGTTCAGGTTAGAAGGTTATTATGGAATTTGATGTACTAGACATCTCACTGTGATGGTCAATAGGTTAAAAAATTATCTATATAAAAAAAATAAGCCAGAATAGTGGGAACGAATTAAAAATAAAAGTTGTCCTCTGAAGTAGTGGTGGTTGTTCTCCTGTCCTCTTTTTTATTTTCTTTTCTTTCCTGGTTGGTTTTCTGGGGGAGGGGCCTGCCACATGGGTTTACAGTCAATGATGTTCTCTGAGTTAAGTCCTCGCGCCCCCCTCAAGGGGGTGGGCTCTGAGGAAACTGTTTTTTTCAGGCTTTTGTTCGGGGAAGTTTTTATGTTTGATCACTTTTTTTTTTTCTCTCTCACCTAGACTGCTTTTGATGGTTTTTGTAGGGTTAGAGGAAAGCAAACTGCTCCCTGACCTCCCTGTCAGAGAGAAGCCTCAGTCTGGCTGCAGAGCCCAAATAAATTCCCTCTTGGCCACTGGCTGAGCAGGTTCCGAGTCGCGGTCCCTAGGGACGCAGGATTTTTTGCTTGTACCCAAAACCATGGCAGTGGTGGCTGTCTGGGCAACTCCAGACTTCCAGAGAGGTTCCAAGCAGCAATTGCACACTGAGATTTTCCTGGTGGCCCGGGCTGGGAGTGCCTGGTCTTTCCTGGTCTGAGAGCAGGGCTGGCACCTGTGCGCACCTCTCTCAGGGGAGGGCACAGGGCGCGACTCGGACTCTCATAGCACGGCAGGGCACTCGCATGGGGACTGCAAAAAGGCTGTGCTTCTGCCAGCTGGCGAGGCTCCCAGCCCCTCACGGGAGCCGGACCCCACACACTCTCAGGTGCACTGGTGGCTCAGGGACCAAGACCTGGTTTCTCCACTGCACTCTCTCTGGCTCTGTGCCAGGGGTGGCTGTCCTGGGTCTGAGGACTTAAACCCCTGTCCCTAGCCACCCCGATTCCCACAATTCCACCCCCCTCCCGTGATCCTTTTCTCTTTTTGAGTGCTTTCTACCAGACTCCATGTTAATGTTGGTCCCCAGACGCAGGGCACTCTCGTATTGGGATTTCACTTTCCAATGGGTCGCCTCTGGTGGCTCTCTCCCCCTTTTGTTTATCTTTTGATATCAGTCTGACATTCCCACTCTGCTTTACCTGCCCACTGGTGTCTTCTGCTCCTGTAGAGATCCAGACGTGTATAATTCTGATCTCAGGCTGATTTCGTGGGTGATCAGAGTTCTTTGGAAGGTAATCAGCTCACTTTAGGATACAGGTTGAAAGGGAGCCTCCTCCTACTTCCCCGCCATCTTGTCTCTATCCCAGGATATACTTTTACGTTGTGGTTTGTGTTTCAGTTTTCCCTGCCACTATATCCACAAATTTTTCTCTTTCTCACTACTGACAAAATTTATCATTGAGGGTAAGTCATTTAAATTCCCTTGAGTCAATCAGTGCTTTCATTTGTATAATAGAAATCTTGCCATTGACATTTAATAAACTCTTTCTACTTCTAAATCTGAAATACTGAATCCCAGACCCTCATTTTAAACATCTATCTTTAAGCATAAAGAAGGAGCTGAACTTTGTATCAGGTAAGCTTTGTCCATCACCATCTCAAACTCCACTTTGGAAAAATTATAAAAATATGATTTTGAATTATAAAAAACAGAAAATGCCAAATCCTTACTTCCCAAATACTCACTAAATATGTGAACATAAATTGAAATATAAAATTCTGGGTGCTTTCATACACTATGAATTTAATACTAAGTGCACTCTTGTTAAGTAAAAAAAAAAATCATTATAATGAAACTGTTGACTCAAAATGAATATTCATCACCTTTGTCAGAGATCAAAAGAAACAAGGCAACCACAGATGAAATTGAAAACACACAGGTGCATTGTTTTACTAGTTAGTTATTTTCGTCTGCTCAGGTTGCCATAACAAAATACCATAGACTGGGCAGCTTAAACAAGAGTTTATTTTCTCACAGTTCTGATGACTGCAAGTTCAAGATCAAGGTGCCAGCAGCATTTAGTTTCTACTGGGAGCTCGCTTGCTGGTTTGCACATGGCCACCTTCTCTCCAAATGCTTACAAGCATAGGTATCTCTCCTCTTCTTAAAAGGACAACATCCCTGCTGAATTAGGTTCCCCACTCTTATGGTTTTATTTAACCTTTAGTACATTGTCACTGGCCCTGACTCCAAGACCAGTATGTCACTCTGGGCCTTAAGACTTCAGTTTATGAATTAAGGGACAATTCAGTTGAACACTAGTAAACCCCAAATAATTAATTTGCCTTCAGCAAAATACTATAACCTCTATTAAGAATATAAATGCTTCATTACTTTTACCTCATGAAAAAATAAATCTACATAAAATGGAGGGATTTCCATTATCTTCTCTTGGCAACCCTTTATCTTTCCATTGAAAAGAGGTCCCTTATGAGGACAGTGAGAAATCCCTTGAACTGGACTAGAAAAATCTGCCACTTCTCTGTGTCAATCCCACCTCTGACCTCCTTAGAGATTATCTTGGTAGGAAGCCTGATGGGGTTGGCTTTGAATGATCTGAACTTCAGCACTTCCTTAAATATGGACATAAAAAGGATCCACTTCAGGGCACCTGGGTGGCTCAGTGGGTTAAAGCCTCTGCCTTTGGCTCAGGTCATGATTCCAGGGTCCTGGGATCGAGCCCCGCATCAGACTCTCTGCTCCGCGAGGAGACTGCTTCCTCCTCTCTCTCTCTGCCTGCCTCTCTGCCTACTTGTGATCTCTGTCTGTCAAATAAATAAATAAATAAATAAATAAATAAATAAATAAAATCTTAAAAAAAAGGATCCTCTTCCAGCAGTTTAAACTGAAGTGAAGCAAACTACCAAGATTTAAACAAAACAAAACAAAACAACCAAACAAACAAGAAACCCACAAAAGACCGTTTAACTTTAAAAGAAATTTTACTTAAAATTTCATTTTCTTTTAAGACTTATTATAGCCTAATTTAAATGAACATATTTCTAGTTCACTATCAATTGGCTAATTATTGACTAGAAAGTTTCCTGGTTTTCATCCTATTTCAAATAAAGGAAAGGCTCCATTATTTGGAGATATAAATGGCTAACTTAATTTCCAAAACCATTATTTCATTTGTTTTATTCAATATAGTTGCACTTATTTTTAATGAGCTTTGAAAAAAATTTCTAGCTCACTGCTTGTGTTTGCAATTGTATTTCTTTTATTAAATAATTTATGATGTGACTTCATTAAATTGATTTTTAGCTCATTATCACATCACAAATAGGAATTCTCTACAACTAACACCAAGGAAGTAGAAACAATCATCAGAAGTTATTATCAACAGTTATATTCCAATAAGCTAAGCAACCTAGATGAAATGGATGCATTCCTGGAAAACTGTAAACTCCCAAAATTGAACCAGGAAGAAATCGACAACCTAAGTAGACCAATATCTAGTAACGAGATTGAAGCAGTGATCAAAAACCTCCCAAAAAACAAGAGCCCAGGACCTGACGGATTCCCTGGGGAATTCTACCAAACTTTCAAAGAAGAAATAACACCTACTCTCCTGAAGCTGTTTCAAAAAATTGAAGCAGAAGGAACATTTCCAGACTCTTTCTATGAAGCCAGCATTATCCTGATCCCCAAACCAGGCAAAGACCCCACCAAAAAGGAGAATTTCAGACCAATATCACTGATGAATATGGATGCTAAGATTCTCAACAAGATCCTAGCAAACAGGATCCAAGAGCACATAAAAAGATTATCCACCATGACCAGGTGGGATTCATTCTTGGGCTACAAGGATGGTTCAACATTTGCAAATCAATCAATGTGATAGAACAAATTAATAAGAAAAGAGAGAAGAACCACATGGTCCTCTCAATTGATGCAGAAAAAACATTTGACAAAATCCAGCATCCGTTCCTGATTAAAACGCTTCAAAGAATAGGGATAGAAGGACATCCCTGAACTTAATCAAATCTATCTATGAAAGACCCACAGCAAATATCATCCTCAACGGGAAAAAGCTTGCAGCCTTCCCGTTGAGATCAGGAACACGACAAGGATGCCCACTCTCACCACTCTTGTTCAACATAGTATTAGAAGTCCTAGCAACCGCAACCAGACAACAAAGAGAAATGAAAGGTATCTAAATCGGCAAGGAAGAAGTCAAACTCTCTCTCTTCGCAGATGACATGATTCTTTATATGGAAAACCCAAAAGACTTCACCCCCAAACTACTAGAACTCATACAGCAAATCAGTAACGTGGCAGGATACAAAGTCAATGTACAGAAATCAGTGGCTTTCTTGTACACTAACAATGAAAATACAGAAAGGGAAATTAGAGAATCGATTCCATTTACTATAGCACCAAGAACCATAAGATACCTGGGAATCAACCTAACCAAAGAGGTAAAGGATCTGTACTCAAGGAACTACAGAACACTCATGAAAGAAATAGGAATTCTCTAAATACTGATCTCTTATCCTTCCACTTGACCCAAAAGAAATAAAAACAAAATAAAATAAAACAAAACAAAACAAAAAAGGTTACAGATGTAGTGAAAAGAAGGGCCATCTGTACCCCAATGTTTATAGCAGCAATGACCACGGTTGCCAAACTGTGGAAAGAACCAAGATGCCCTTCAACGGATGAATGGATAAGGAAGATGTGGTCCATATACACTATGGAGTATTATGCCTCCATCAGAAAGGATGAATACCCAACTTTTGTAGCAACATGGACTGGGCTGGAAGAGATTATGCTGAGTGAAATAAGTCAAGCAGAGAGAGTCAATTATCATATGGTTTCACTTATTTGTGGAGCATAACAAATAGCATGGAGGACATGGGGAGTTAGGAGAAGGCATTTGGGGGAAATTGGAAGGGGAGGTGAACAATGAGAGACTATGGACTATGAAAAAAAAATCTGAAGGGTTTGAAGAGGTGGTGGGGTGGGAGGATGGGGGAACCAGGTGGTGGGTATTAGAGAGAGCACGGACTGCATGGAGCACTGGGTGTGGTACAAAAACAATGAATACTGTTATGCTGAAAATAAATTTAAAAAAAACTTAATTTCCACTGCTATATAGAGGGGTATATTTTACCGTATTTTTTTCCTTGTAAGTGGAATGGCACATGTTGTTTTAGCAAAGACATCTTTTATTATTCCTCCCTTTCCTTTTCCTGATTATGACACACTCTCCCCCTCTCCCTTAGGTAAGTCAATACTAAAAACTCAGTAATACATATTTCTCCTTTTATGAACTACTTAAAGCTATGTAGATATGTATCAGTGTATGTCCTCATTCACACGTATACAGAGTTGGGTTTCTTTGTTCTTGTTTTTATTTGTTTTTCATTACCTTGAACAACTCTATAAAAGTTATCTTTAGAGGCACCTGGGTGGCTCAGTTGGTTAAACAGTTGCCTTGGGCTCAGATCATGATCCCAGGGTCCTGGGATCAAGCCCCGCTTTGGGCTCCCCACTAAGTAGAGAGCCTGCTCCTCCCTCTCCTTCTGCCTGCAGCTCTGCGTATTTATGCTCTCTCTCTCTCTGTCAAATAAATAAATAAAAATAAAATCTTTTTTTAAAAAGTTATCTTTATATATATGTTCTTACAAATTGGTACATTTGTTTCTACAGAATAGATTTCTGGAAAGGAATAGGTATCTTTTCTTAGTATATATTTCATATTCTCATTTTACAGATTAATAATACTGAGGCTTTTTAGAATAGAAGGCTGAACTCAGTTAATCACATTACATTTCAGCCAGCAATATAAGCCTACCCTTTCACCTCATGTTCATATCAACATGAAATCTGGAGCATTAAACTTTCTTTCTGGTTAAATCATTATATTGTTTTCTATTTCCCTAGTAATTAGTCAATTTCCTTATTCCCAAGGGCGTTAGTTATTTGGATTTGAACTTGGTATATTGTGTATTCATATCTTTGCCCATTTTTAAACTCTGTGTTTTGCCTTTTTTCCTGACAATTTGTAAGAACTTTTTGTTTATTACTGAAATGAACTCATGGACTACTACTTGCATTTTCATTTTTTTCCAGATATATCATATCTGTCTTTCTTGGTATATCTTTTTTTGCCTACAGATGGTTTTAATTTCATTTAATAAATTCTGAATTTCTAGATACTCTAGGTGTCTAACATTGCACATGAACTATCTAGATTTTCTTGCACTATTGCCAGAAAACAATCGGTGTTTTAATTCAACTGGTGTTAATTTTTGTAAATAGTGTAAGACAGACAGGGATCCCTTTTTAATTCCTCCTAGATCAATGCATTGCTGTTTCAGCACTGAATATTAAATTTGCTAGTCTTTTCTCATTGAATGCTTCTACCACAATTGTTGTATTAACTTTATTATTTTGACAAGGTATTCAGAGTCTGATGCTTATCAGACTGAGCTACCCAAGTGCTGCTCAATTCTTTTATTCCTAACAACTGATTCTCTTTCTCTATTAACTTGTTTTGTCAAAAGTGAGAAAGACCAAGAAATATATAAAAAGTCCATGATTTGTCTTCATCATCCCTTCCATACATTTCTGCCTTTTAATGTCTATTTCTTCTCTTTGCTTCCTGAGAACCTTCTTTCTACTTCTTCCCACCCTCCATTGGTATCACTTCAGCCTCCTGTCAAGCCCACCTTTCTTTATTCCTCTCAAATTAGTCATGTCCTAATGCCGTTGTTTTCCTATCATGAGATAAGTTGATAAATATTTTTTATACACAGTTTCAATTTTTACAGTGATCCCAAAAAGTAGGTATTATTATTATCATCACTGTTATTGAAGAGGCTATATGACTTGTCCAAAAGCCACACCAAAAAATGGCAAAGCCTATATTCAAACAAAGACATTCTGATCATAAATGTCATGTGTTTTTTGCTGTCCTTTATTTGTAAATGACTGTTTTGTTTGATTGACTACTCTGAGTTAGGGTGACAGTGATTAAGAATCAGTAGATAATTTTCCAAAGTTCATCATGTCAAATGCTTTTTTCTACATCAATTGAGAGGACCATGTGGTTCTTCTTTCATTGATTTGTTCTATCCCATTGATTGATTTGCAAATGTTGAACCACCCTTGCAACCCATGGATAAATCCCACCTGGTCATGTGGATAATCTTTTTAATGTACTGTTGGATCCTATTAGTGAGGATCTTGTTGAGAATCTTGGCATCCATGTTCATCAGGGACATTGGTCTGAAATTCTCCTTTTTCATGAGGTCTTTGCCTGGTTTGGGGATCAAGGTAATGCTGGCTTCATAAGAAAAGTCTGGAAGTTTTCCTTCTGCTTCATTTTTTTTAAACAGCTTCAGGAGAATGGGTATTATTTCTTCTTTGAAAGTTTGTTAGGATTCCCCAGGAAACTTGTCAGGTCCAGTGCTCTTGTGTTTTGGGAGGTTTTTGATTGCTCCTTCAGTTTCGTTACTAGATATTGGTCTATTCAGGTTGTCAATTTCTTCCTGATTCAGTTTTGGAAGTTTAAAGGTTTCCAGGAATGCATCCATTTCGTCTAGGTTGCTTAACTTATTGGCATATAACTATTGATAATTTGTGATGATTGTTTCTATTTCCTTGGTGTTAGTCATGATCTCTCCCTTTTCATTTATAATTTTATTAATTTGGGTCTCCTCTCTTTTCTTTTGGATTAGTTTGGCCAAAGGTTTATCGATCTTATTGATTCTTTCAAAAAAACAGCTTCTAGTTTCATTGATGCGTTCTACTCTATCTCTAGTTTCTATCTCATTGATCTCTGCTCTAATCTTGATTATTTCCCATCTTGTGCGTGGGGTTGGCTTAATTTGTGGTTGATTCTCCAGTTCTTTAAGGTGCAAAGTTTAAGTGATTTGACTCACCATTTAATAGATTCATTTGGTCACAGAAATGCATCTGTGTATGTGTGTGTTTATGTACATGTGTAAAGCAATTACTTTACATCTCAGTAAATACTTTTTATCTCAGGACATACTTTTAAGTTATTACCTCTACCAAAAAAAAATCATATTTCAAAATGAGGCAAATAGGTTTAAATGTAGAAATATTTCACATGCCATAGGACAGTGACTGAGAAACTAAAGACTAGAGATTAGAATTATTATTTATAGGAATGTAATGAATAATAAATATCTATTATTAATCAGTGCCACCTAGGGTACTCAGAATGTCACTGGACATCTCAAATGTATCCTTACTTTACAATTCTAAATACTCAAATATTAGATACTACATTTCTTTTATATAGAATAGCATGCACTTTTTATGGCAAGGCATCATGAACATGTGCATTTGTATTAGAATCTCCATATATAGCAAATAAAAACACAGAGTACACAGTTATATATACTTCTCAGATAAAGGACAAATATTATGTTTAGTATAAGCATGTGCCATGCAATTCTTGGGATTCATGTATACTAACAATTATCCATTTTTATCTGAATTTAAATTTAAATAGGTATCATTTACATTCTCTGGCAACTATTTTTATATATCTAACACTATATTCAAATCAGTGTTCATATTGATGTTCAAGACAACAACAACTGCTATCAGCTACATAGGGTCATCACATTGCATTAACTATTTTTTATGTAGAAAAAAAAAACATTTATTTCCTTCTGTCGTTTACACCGTAAGTAATAACTAGGTAAGCGGCAACTATTAATTTTAAGTTAGAACCCATAAGTCTTAGGTCGCAGCAAATCCTACAGTTTTTAATTTTTTTCTCCTGAATATTTGTTTGGTCTTGACTAAATCTTGACTAATATCCAAGTTACTTGTTTCCATTTTAATTTCAGCAGTTTTACAATGGAATGAGGAGGTGGCCTTACTTTAATCCTCTCACTGTATTTTAGATAAATGCAGTCACCCACAATCACATGGGGAATCTTACAAGAGAAAAATTCTTTTCTTCAAATTGGCATTACCTGTGCTCAGGAGACTCAAGTTCTACAACCTTCCACTTATATGCATAAAAGTCTTTTACCACATTTTTTTTTAATTCTCTGAAACCCTTCAATGCCTTTGTTTATTCTTTTATAAACATATATTTTTATCCCCAGGGGTACAGGTCTCTGAATCGCCAGGTTTACACACTTCACAGCAATCACCATAGCACATACCCTCCCCAATAAACATAACCCCACCCCCCCTCCCAACCCCCCTCCCCCCATCAACCCTCAGTTTGTTTTGTGAGATTAAGAGTCACTTATGGTTTATCTCCCTCCCAATCCCATTTGTTACATTTATTCTTCTCCAACCCCCTTAACCCCCCATGTTGCATCTCCTCTCCCTCATATCAGGGAGATCATATGATAGTTGTCTTTCTCCGATTGACTTATTTCGCTAAGCATGATAACCTCTAGTTCCATCCACGTCGTCGCAAATGGCAAGCTTTCATTTCTTTTGATGGCTGCATAGTATTCCATTGTGTATATATACCACATCTTCTTTATCCATTCGTCTGTTGATGGACATCTAGGTTCTTTCCATAGTTTGGCTATTGTAGACATTGCTGCTATAAACATTCGGGTGCACGTGCCCCTTTGGATCACGACGTTTGTATCTTTAGGGTAAATACCCAGCAGTGCAATTGCTGGGTCATAGGGTAGTTCTATTTTCAATATTTTGAGGAACCTCCATGCTGTTTTCCAGAGTGGTTGCACCAGCTTGCATTCCCACCAACAGTGTAGGAGGGTTCCCCTTTCTCTGCATCCTCGCCAGCATCTGTCATTTCCTGACTTGTTAATTTTAGCCATTCTGACTGGTGTGAGGTGATATCTCATTGTGGTTTTGATTTGTATTTCCCTGATGCCGAGTGATATGGAGCACTTTTTCATGTGTCTGTTAGACATCTGGATATCTTTTTTGCAGAAATGTCTGTTCATGTCCTCTGCCCATTTCTTGATTGGATTATTTGTTCTTTGGGTGTTGAGTTTGCTACGTTCTTTATAGATTTTGGACACTAGCCCTTTATCTGATATGTCATTTGCAAATATCTTCTCCCATTCTGTCAGTTGTCTTTTGGTTTTGTTCACTGTTTCCTTTGCTGTGCAAAAGCTTTTGATCTTGATAAAATCCCAAAAGTTCATTTTTGCCCTTGCTTCCCTTGCCTTTGGCGATGTTCCTAGGAAGATGTTGCTGTGGCTGAGGTCGAAGAGGCTGCTGCCTGTGTTCTCCTCGAGGATTTTGATGGATTCCTTTCTCACATTGAGATCCTTCATCCATTTTGAGTCTATTTTCATGTGTGGTGTAAGGAAATGATCCAATTTCATTTTTCTTCATGTGGCTGTCCAATTTTCCCAACACCATATATTGAAGAGGCTGTCTTTTTTCCATTGGACATTCTTTCCTGCTTTGTCGAAGATGAGTTGACCATAGAGTTGAGGGTCTATTTCTGGGCTCTCTATTCTGTTCCATTGATCTATGTGTCTGTTTTTGTGCCAGTACCATGCTGTCTTGAGGATGACAGCTTTGTAATAGAGCTTGAAGTCCGGAATTCTGATGCCACCAACTTTGGCTTTCTTTTTCAATATTCCTTTGGCTATTCGATGTCTTCTCTGGTTCCATATAAATTTTAGGATTATTGAGGGAGGAGTCAAGATGGCAGAGAAGTAGCAGGCTGAGACTACTTCGGGTAGCGGGAGATCAGCTAAATAGCTTATCTAAAGATTGCAAACACCTACAAATCCAACGGGAGATTGAAGAGAAGAAGAACAGCAATTCCAGAAACAGAAAATCAACCACTTTCTGCAAGGTAGGACTGGCGTGGAAGTGAATCCAAAGCGACGGGAAGATAGACCACGGGGGGAGGGGCCGGCTCCCGGCGAGCGGCGGAGCAACGGAGCAAAATCAGGACTTTTAAAGGTCTGTTCCGCTGAGGGACATCGCTCCAGAGGCTTAACTGGGGTGAAGCCCAGGCGGGGTAAGCGCGGCCTCAGGTCCCGCAGGGTCGCAGAAGGATCGGGGGTGTCTCAGTGTCGCAGAGCTTACCGGTATTAGAACGGGGAAGCCAGCTGCAGAGACAGAGCCGAGGAGTGACTCTCAGCTCGGGGTTGCCTTGAACCGGTCGCAGGCTCGGTCAGCTCGGAGCGCAGCCAGAGGCCAGGCTGACGGGAGTCATTTGGCGCTGTTCTCTGAGGGCGCACTGAGGAGTGGGGCCCCGGGCTCTCGGCTCCTCTGGGCCGGAGACCGGGAGGCCGCCATCTTTATTCCCGTCCTCCGGACTCTACGGAAAGCGCTCAGGGAACAAAAGCTCCCGAAAGCGAACCTGAGTGGATGACTCAGCGAGGCCCCAGGTAAGGGCGGTGCAACTCCGCCTGGGGCAAAGACGCTTGAGAATCACTACAACGGGGCCCTCCCCCAGAAGATCATCGGGAAAGCCAGCCAGGACCAAGTTCACCTACCAAGGAGAACGGCAGAATTCCAGAGGAGAAGAAAGCAAAGCACGGAACTCATGGCTTTCTCCCCATGATTTTTTAGCCTTACAGTTAATTTAATTTTTTTTTCTTTTTCAATATTTTTTTCTTTTTCTCTTCTTCTGCTAAATTTTTTTTAACTTTTACCGTTTTATTTTTTTTAACGTTTTTTAAATAGTTTATCTAATATATATTTTTTTTTCCTCTTTTTATATTTTTTTCTTTATCGGCTTTCTTTTTTTTAATAGTTTTTTTTCTTTCTTTCTTTCTGAACCCCTTTTTATCCCCTTTCTCCCGCCTCACAATTCAGGATCTCTTCTGATTTGGCTAAAGCATATTTTCCTGGGGTTGTTGCCACCCTTTTAGTATTTTACTTGCTCCTTCATAAACTCTTATCTGGACAAAATGACAAGGCGGAAAAATTCACAACAAAAAAAAGAACAAGAGGCAGTACCAAAGGCTAGGGACCTAATCAATACAGACATTGGTAATATGTCAGATATAGAGTTCAGAATGATGATTCTCAAGGTTCTAGCCGGGCTTGAAAAAGGCATGGAAGATATTAAAGCAACCCTCTCGGGAGATATAAAAGCCCTTTCTGGAGAAATAAAAGAACTAAAATCTAACCAAGTTGAAATCAAAAAAGCTATTAATGAGGTGCAATCAAAAATGGAGGCTCTCACTGCTAGGATAAATGAGGCAGAAGAAAGAATTAGCGATATAGAAGACCAAATGACAGAGAATAAAGAAGCTGAGCAAAAGAGGGACAAACAGCTACTGGACCACGAGGGGAGAATTCGAGAGATAAGTGACACCATAAGACGAAACAACATTAGAATAATTGGGATTCCAGAAGAAGAGGAAAGAGAGAGGGGAGCAGAAGGTATATTGAAGAGAATTATTGGAGAGAATTTCCCCAATATGGCAAAGGGAACAAGCATCAAAATCCAGGAGGTTCAGAGAACCCCCCTCAAAATCAATAAGAATAGGTCTACACCCCGTCACCTAATAGTAAAATTGACAAGTCTTAGTGACAAAGAAAAGATCCTGAAAGCAGCCCGGGAAAAGAAGTCTGTAACGTACAATGGTAAAAATATTAGATTGGCAGCAGACTTATCCACAGAGACCTGGCAGGCCAGAAAGAGCTGGCATGATATATTCAGAGTACTAAATGAGAAAAACATGCAGCCAAGAATACTATATCCAGCTAGGCTATCATTGAAAATAGACGGAGAGATTAAAAGCTTCCAGGTCAAACAAAAACTGAAAGAATTTGCAAATACCAAACCAGCTCTACAGGAAATATTGAAAGGGGTCCTCTAAGCAAAGAGAGACCTTCAAAGTAGTAGATCAGAAAGAAACAGAGACAATATACAATAACAGTCACCTTACAGGCAATTCAATGGCACTAAATTCATATCTCTCAAAACTTACCCTGAATGTTAATGGGCTAAATGCCCCAATCAAAAGACACAGGGTATCAGAATGGATAAAAAACCAAAAACCATCTATATGTTGCCTACAAGAAACTCATCTTACACCCGAAGACACCTCCAGGTTTAAAGTGAGGGGGTGGAAAAGAATTTACCATGCTAATGGACATCAGAAGAAAGCAGGAGTGGCAATCCTTATATAAGATCAATTAGATTTTAAGCCAAAGATTATAATAAGAGTTGAGGAAGGACACTATATCATACTCAAAGGAACTGTCCAACAAGAAGATCTAACAATTTTTAATATCTCTGCCCCTAACGTGGGAGCAGCCAACTATATAAACCAATTAATAACAAAATCAAAGAAACACATCGACAAGAATACAATCATAGTAGGGGATTTTAACACTCCCCTCACTGAAATGGACAGATCATCCAAGCAAAAGATCAACAAGGAAATCAAGGCCTTAAATGACACACTGGACCAGATGGACATCACCGATATATTCAGAACATTTCATCCCAAAGCAACAGAATACACATTCTTCTCTAGTGCACATGGAACGTTCTCCAGAATAGATCACATTCTTGGTCCTAAATCAAGTCTCAACCGGTATCAAAAGATTGGGATCATTCCCTGCATATTTTCAGACCACAATGCTCTAAAGCTAGAACTCAATAACAAGAGGAAATTTGGAAAGAACCCAAATACATGGAGACTAAACAGCATCCTTCTAAAGAATGAATGGGTCAACCAAGAAATCAAAGAAGAATTGAAAAAAAATTATGGAAACAAATGATAATGAAAACACAACAGTTCAGAATCTGTGGGACACAACAAAGGCAGTCCTGAGAGGAAAATATATAGCGGTACAAGCCTTTATCAAGAAACAAGAAAGGTCTCAGGTACACAACCTAACCCTACACCTAAAGGAGCTGGAGAAAGAACAAGAAAGAAACCCTAAA
Source organism: Lutra lutra (assembly GCF_902655055.1). NCBI lineage: Eukaryota > Metazoa > Chordata > Mammalia > Carnivora > Mustelidae > Lutra > Lutra lutra. Next base: position 102,376 of record NW_025923842.1, on the reverse strand, counting down.
CCCAGCAGGAGAAGAGAAATCATAAAGATCAGAGCAGAAATCAATGAAATAGAAACCAAAAAAACAATAGAACAAATCAACGAAACTAGGAGCTGGTTCTTTGAAAGAATTAATAAGATTGATAAACCCCTGGCCAGACTTATCAAAAAGAAAAGAGAGAGGACCCAAATAAATAAAATCATGAATGAAAGAGGAGAGATCACAACGAACACCAAAGAAATACAGACAATTATAAGAACATACTATGAGCAACTCTACGCCAACAAATTGGACAATCTGGAAGAAATGGATGCATTCCTAGAGACATATAAACTACCACAACTGAACCAGGAAGAAATAGAAAGCCTGAACAGACCCATAACCAGTAAGGAGATTGAAACAGTCATCAAAAATCTCCAAACAAACAAAAGCCCAGGGCCAGACGGCTTCCCGGGGGAATTCTACCAAACATTTAAAGAAGAACTAATTCCTATTCTCCTGAAACTGTTCCAAAAAATAGAAATGGAAGGAAAACTTCCAAACTCATTTTATGAGGCCAGCATCACCTTGATCCCAAAACCATACAAGGATCCCAACAAAAAAGAGAACTACAGACCAATATCCTTGATGAACACAGATGCAAAAATTCTCGCCCAAATACTAGCCAATAGGATTCAACAGTACGTTAAAAGGATTATTCACCACGACCAAGTGGGATTTATTCCAGGGCTGCAAGGTTGGTTCAACATCCACAAATCAATCAATGTGATACAACACATTAATAAAAGAAAGAACAAGAACCATATGATACTCTCCATAGATGCTGAAAAAGCATTTGACAAAGTACAGCATCCCTTCCTGATCAAAACTCTTCAAAGTGTAGGGATAGACGGCACATACCTCAATATTATCAAAGCCATCTATGAAAAACCCACTGCAAATATCATTCTCAATGGAGAAAAACTGAAAGCTTTTCCGCTAAGGTCAGGAACACGGCAGGGATATCCGTTATCACCACTGCTATTCAACATAGTACTAGAAGTCCTAGCCTCAGCAATCAGACAACAATAGGAAATTAAAGGCATTCAAATTGGCAAAGTAGAAGTCAAACTATCACTCTTCGCAGATGATATGATACTCTATGTGGAAAACCCAAAAGACTCCACTCCAAAACTGCTAGAACTTGTACAGGAATTCAGTAAAGTGTCAGGATATAAAATCAATGCACAGAAATCAGTTGCACTTCTCTACACCAACAACAAGACAGAAGAAAGAGAAATTAAGGAGTCCATCCCATTTACAATTGCACCCAAAACTATAAGATACCTAGGAATAAACCTAACCAAAGAGACTAAGCATCTATACTCAGAAAACTATAAAGTACTCATGAAAGAAATTGAGGAAGACACAAAGAAATGGAAAAATGTTCCATGCTCCTGGATTGGAAGAATAAATATTGTGAAAATGTCTATGCTACCTAAAGCAATCTACACATTTAATGCAATTCCTTTCAAAGTACCATCCATTTTTTTCAAAGAAATGGAACAAATAATCCTAAAATTTATATGGAACCAGAAAAGACCTCGAATAGCCAAAGGAATATTGAAAAAGAAAGCCAAAGTTGGTGGCATCACAATTCCGGACTTCAAGCTCTATTACAAAGCTGTCATCATCAAGACAGCATGGTACTGGCACAAAACCAGACACATAGATCAATGGAACAGAATAGAGAGCCCAGAAATGGACCCTCAACTCTATGGTCAACTCATCTTCGACAAAGCAGGAAAGAATGTCCAATGGAACAAAGACAGCCTCTTCAATAAATGGTGTTGGGAAAATTGGACAGCCACATGAAGAAAAATGAAATTGGATCATTTCCTTACACCACACACGAAAATAGACTCAAAATGGATGAAGGATCTCAATGTGAGAAAGGAATTCATCAAAATCCTCGAGGAGAACACAGGCAGCAACCTCTTCGACCTCAGCCGCAGCAACATCTTCCTAAGAACATCACCAAAGGCAAGGGAAGCAAGGGCAAAAATGCACTTTTGGGATTTTATCAAGATCAAAGCTTTTGCACAGCAAAGGAAACAGTGAACAAAACCAAAAGACAACTGACAGAATGGGAGAAGATATTTGCAAACGACATATCAGATAAAGGGCTAGTGTCCAAAATCTATAAAGAACTTAGCAAACTCAACACCCAAAGAACAAATAATCCAATCAAGAAATGGGCAGAGGACATGAACAGACATTTCTGCAAAGAAGACATCCAGATGGCCAACAGACACATGAAAAAGTGCTCCATATCACTCGGCATCAGGGAAATACAAATCAAAACCACAATGAGATATCACCTCACACCAGTCAGAATGGCGAAAATTAACAAGTCAGGAAATGACAGATGCTGGCGAGGGTGCAGAGAAAGTGGAACCCTCCTACACTGTTGGTGGGAATGCAAGCTGGTGCAACCACTCTGGAAAACAGCATGGAGGTTCCTCAAAATGTTGAAAATAGAACTACCCTATGACCCTGCAATTGCACTGCTGGGTATTTACCCTAAAGATTCAAACATAGTGATCCGAAGGGGCACATGCACCCGAATGTTTATAGCAACAATATCTACAATAGCCAAACTATGGAAAGAACCTAGATGTCCATCAACAGACGAATGGATAAAGAAGATGTGGTATATATACACAATGGAATACTATGCAGACATCAAAAGAAATGAAATCTTGCCATTTGCGACGACGTGGATGGAACTAGAGGGTATCATGCTTAGCGAAATAAGTCAATCGGAGAAAGACAACTATCATATGATCTCCCTGATATGAGGGAGAGGAGATGCAACATGGGGGGTCGAGGGGGTAGGAGAAGAGTAAATGAAACAAGATGGGATTGGGAGGGAGACAAACCATAAGTGACTCTTAATCTCACAAAACAAACTGAGGGTTGATGGGGGGAGGGTGTTGGGAGAGGGGGTGGGGTTATGGATATCGGGGAGGGTGTGTGCTATGGTGAGTGTTGTGAAGTGTGTAAACCTGGCGATTCGCAGACCTGTACCCCTGGGGATAAAAATATATGTTTATAAAGCTGTAAAAAAAAAAAAAGAAAGAAAGGATGAATCCCCAAGTTTTGTAGCAACATGGACGGGACTGGAAGAGATTATGCTGAGTGAAATAAGTCAAGCAGAGAGAGTCAATTATTATATGGTTTCACTTATTTGTGGAGCATAACAAATAGCATGGAGGACAAGGGGAGTTGGAGAGGAGAAGGGAGTTGAGGGAAATTGGAAGGGGTGGTGAACCATGAGAGACTATGGACTCTGAAAAATGAACTGAGAATTTTGAAGGGGTGGGGGTGGGAGGTTGGGGGCACCAGGTTGTGGGTATTGTAGAGGGCACGAATTGCATGGAGCACTGGGTGTGGTGCAAAAATAATGAATACTGTTATGCTGAAAAAAAATAAAAAAAAATTAGGATTGTTTGTTCCATTTCTTTGAAAAAAAAAAAAAGGATGGTACTTTGATAGGAATTGCATTAAATGTGTAGATTGCTTTAGGTAGCATAGACATTTTCACAATATTTATTCTTCCAATCCGGGAGCATGGAACATTTTTCCATTTCTTTGTGTCTTCCTCAATTTCTTTCATGAGTACTTTATAGTTTTCTGTGTATAGATTCTTAGTCTCTTTGGTTAGGTTTATTCCTAGGTATCTTATAGATTTGGGTGCAATTGTAAATGGGATGGACTCCTTAGTTTCTCTTTCTTCTGTCTTGTTGTTGGTATAGAGAAATGCAACTGATTTCTGTGCATTGATTTTATACCCTGACAATTTACTGAATTCCTGTACAAGTTCTAGCAGTTTTGGAGTGGAGTCTTTTGGGTTTTCCACATATAGTATCATATCATCCTCAAACAGTGATAGTTTGTCTTCTTCTTTGCCAATTTGAATGCCTTTAATTTCCTATTGTTGTCTGCTTGCTGAGGCTAGGACTTCTAGTACTATGTTGAATAGCAGTGGTGATAACGGGCATCCCTGCCGTGTTCCTGACCTTAGCGGAAAAGCTTTCAGTTTTTCTCCATTGAGAATGATATTTGCGGTGGGTTTTTCATAGATGGCTTTGATAATATTGAGGTATGTACCGTCTATCCCTACACTTTGAAGAGTTTTGATCAGGAAGGGATGCTGTACTTTGTCAAATGCTTTTTCAGCATCTATGGAGAGTATCATATGGTTCTTGTTCTTTCTTTTATTAATGTGTTGTATCACATTGATTGATTTGCGGATGTTGAACCAACCTTGCAGCCCTGGAATAAATCCCACTTGGTCGTGGTGAATAATCCTTTTAACGTACTGTTGAATCCTATTGGCTAGTATTTGGGCGAGAATTTTTGCATCTGTGTTCATCAAGGATATTGGTCTGTAGTTCTCTTTTTTGATGGGATCCTTGTCTGGTTTTGGGATCAAGGTGATGCTGGCCTCATAAAATGAGTTTGGAAGTTTTCCTTCCATTTCTATTTTTTGGAACAGTTTCAGGAGAATAGGAATTAGTTCTTCTTAAATGTTTGGTAGAATTCCCCCGGGAAGCCGTCTGGCCCTGGGCTTTTGTTTGTTTGGAGATTTTTGATGACTGTTTCAATCTCCTTACTGGTGATGGGTCTGTTCAGGCTTTCTATTTCTTCCTGGTTCAGTTGTGGTAGTTTATATGTCTCTAGGAATGCATCCATTTCTTCCAGATTGTCAAATTTGTTGGCGTAGAGTTGTTCATAGTATGTTCTTATAATTGTTTGTATTTCTTTGGTGTTCATTGTAATCTCTCCTCTTTCATTCATGATTTTATTTATTTGGGTCCTTTCTCTTTTCTTTTTGATAAGTCTGGCCAGGGGTTTATCAATCTTATTAATTCTTTCAAAGAACCAGCTCCTAGTTTCGTTGATTTGTTTTATAGTTTTTTTGTTTTCTATTTCATTGATTTCTGCTCTGATTTTTATGATTTCTCCTCTACTGCTGGGATAGGGTTTCTTTCTTGTTCTATCTCCAGCTCCTTTAGGTGTAGGGTTAGGTTGTGTACCTGTGACCTTTCTTGTTTCTTGAGAAAGGCTTGTACCGCTATATATTTTCCTCTCAAGACTGCCTTTGTTGTGTCCCACAGATTCTGAACCGTTGTATTTTCATTATCATTTGTTTCCATAAATTTTTTCATTTCTTCTTTAATTTCCTGGTTGACCCATTCATTCTTTAGAAGGATGCTGTTTAGTCTCCATGTATTTGGGTCCTTTCCAAATTTCCTCTTGTGATTGAGTTCTAGCTTTAGAGCATTGTGGTCTGAAAATATGCTGGGAATGATCCCAATCTTTTGATACCGGTTGAGACTTGATTTAGGACCAAGAATGTGATCTATTCTGGAGAATGTTCCATGTGCACTAGAGAAGAATGTGTATTCTGTTGCTTTGGGATGAAATGTTCTGAATATATCTGTGATGTCCATCTGGTCCAGTGTGTCATTTAAGGCCTTTATTTCCTTGTAGATCTTTTGCTTGGATGATCTGTCCATTTCAGTGAGGGGAGTGTTAAAATCCCCTACTATGATTGTATTCTTGTCGATGTGTTTCTTTGATTTTGTTATTAATTGGTTTAGATAGTTGGCTGCTCCCACTTAGGGGCATAGATATTTAAAATTGTTAGATCTTCTTGTTGGACAGTTCCATTGAGTATGATAGAGTGTCCTTCCTCATCTCTTATTATAGTCTTTGGCTTAAAATCGAATTGATCTGCTATAAGGATTGCCACTCCTGCTTTCATCTGATGTCCATTAGCATGGTAAATTCTTTTCCACCCCCTCACTTTAAACCTGGAGGTGTCTTCGGGTTTAAGATGAGTTTCTTGTAGGCAACATATGGATGGGTTTTGTTTTCTTATCCATTCTGATACCCTGTGTCATTTGATTGGGGCATTTAGCCCATTAACATTCAGGGTAAGTATTGAGAGATATGAATTTAGTGCCATTGTATTGCCTGTAAGGTGACTCTTATTGTATATTGTCTCTGTTTCTTTCTGATCTACTACTTTTAGGGTCTCTCTTTGCTTAGAGGACCCCTTTCAATATTTCCTGTAGAGCTGGTTTGGTATTTGCAAATTCTTTCAGTTTTTGTTTGTCCTGGAAGCTTTTAATCTCTCCTTCTATTTTCAATGATAGCTTAGCTGGATATAGTATTCTTGGCTGCATGTTTTTCTCATTTAGTACTCTGAATATATCATGCCAGCTCTTTCTGGCCTGCCAGGTCTCTGTGGATAAGTCTGCTGCCAATCTAATATTTTTACCATTGTACATTACAGACTTCTTTTCCCGGGCTGCTTTCAGGATCTTTTCTTTGTCCCTAAGACTTGTAAATTTTACTATTAGGTGACGGGGTGTGGACCTATTCTTATTGATTTTGAGGGGGGTTCTCCGAACCTCCTGGATTTTGATGATTTTTCTCTAAGCCATATTGGGGAAATTCTCTCCAATAATTCTCTCCAACATACCTTCTGCCCCCCTGTTTCCTCTTCTTCTGGAATCCCAATTATTCTAATGTTGTTTTGTCTTATGGTGTCACTTTTCTCTCGAATTCTCCCCTCGTGGTCCAGTAGCTGTTTGTCCCTCTTTTGCTCACCTTCTTTATTCTCTGTCATTTGGTCTTCTATATCGCTAATTCTTTCTTCTGCCTCATTTATCCTAGCAGTGAGAGCCTCCATTTTTTTGCACCTCATTAATAGCTCTTTTGATTTCAACTTGGTTAGGTTTTAGTTATTTTATTTCTCCAGAAAGGGCTTTTATATCTCCCGAGAGGGTTGCTTTAATATCTTCCATGCCTTTTTCAAGCCCGGCTAGAACCTTGAGAATCGTCATTCTGAACTCTGGATCTGACATATTACCAATATCTGTATTGATTAGGTCCCTAGCCTTTGGTACTGTTTCTTGTTATTTTTTTTGTTGTGAATTTTTCCTCCTTGCCATTTTGTCCAGATAAGAGTATATGAAGGAGCAAGTAAAATACTAAAAGGGTGGCAACAACCCCAGGAAAATATGCTTTAGCCAAATAAGAAGAGATCCCAAATCGTGAGGGGGGAGAAAGGGGATAAAATGGGGTTCAGAAAGAAAAAAAAAAAGAAACTATTAAAAAAAGAAAGCCGATAAAGAAAAAATATAAAAAGGAAATTATATATATATATATATATATATATATATATATATATATATATATATTAGATAAACTATTTAAAAAACGTTAAAAAAGAAAACGGTAAAAATTTAAAAAAATTAGCAGAAGAAGAGAAAAAAAATTGAACAAGGAAAAAAAATTAAATTAACTGCAAGGCTAAAGAATCATGGGGAGAAAGCCATGAGTTCTGTGATTTGCTTTCTTCTCCTCTGAAATTCTGCCGCTCTCCTTGGTATTGAACCTGCACTCCTTGGTAGGTGAACTTGGTCCTGGCGGGGTTTCTCGTTGATCTTCTGTTGTAGTGATTCTCAAGCGTCTTTGCCCCAGGTGGAGTTGCACCGCCCTTACCTGGGGCCGGGCTGAGTAATCCGCTTGGGTTTGCTTTCAGGAGCTTTTGTTCCCTGAGCGCTTTCCGTAGAGTTCCGGAAGGCAGGAATGAAAATGGCGGCCTCCCGGTCTCCGGCCCGGAGGAGCCGAGAGCCCAGGGCCCCACTCCTCAGTGAGCCCTCAGAGAACAGCGCCCAATGACTCCTGTCACCCTGGCCTCTGGCTGCGCTCCGAGCTGACTGAGCCTGTGACTGGTCAAGGTAACTCCGAGCTGAGAGTCACTCCTCGGCTCTGTCTCTGTAGCCAGCTTCCCCGTTCTAATACTGGTAAGCTCTGTGACACTCAGACACCCCCGATCCTTCTGCGACCCTGTGGGACCTGAGGCCGCGCTGACCCAGCATGGGCTTCACCCCAGTTAAGCCTCTGGAGCGATGTCCCTCAGCGGAACAGACTTTTAAAAGTCCTGATTTTGTGCTCCGTTGCTCGGCCGCTCGCCGGGAGCCGGCCCCGCCCCCCGCGGTCTATCTTCCCTTCGCTTTGGATTCACTTCTCCGCCAGTCCTACCTTTCAGATAGTGGTTGATTTTCTGTTTCTGGAATTGCTGTTCTTCTTCTCTTCAATCTCCCATTGGATTTGTAGGTGTTTGCAATCTTTAGATAAGCTATTTAGCTGATCTCCCCCTACCTGAAGTAGTCTCAGCCTGCTACTTCTCCACCATCTTGACTCTTCTGTTGTCATAGGTTTTAATCAGAAATATTTTGCTGAAAGCTTTCATTAAATTTTCTGTAGGTAACTTTACTTAAGGCTATTGTTATTTGGTAATAATACTATATTAATTTTTTTTCCATTTTCAAAGCACTTTTCCTGTATTATATTTTCTTCTTTAATATTTGCACAATTTTTATTTATTTATTTATTTATTTATTTATTTTCAGTATAACAGTATTCCTTGTTTTTACACCACACCCAGTGCTTCATGCAATCCGTGCCCTCTCTAATACCCACCACCTGGCTCCCCCAACCTCCCACCCCCTGCCGCTTCAATCACCTCAGATTGTTTTTCAGAGTCCATAGTCTCTCATGGTTCACCTCCCCTTCCAATTTCCCCCTGTTCCCTTCTCCTCTCTAACTCCCCTTGTCCTCCATGTTATTTGTTATGCTCCATAAATAAGTGACACCATATGTTAATTGACTCACTTTACTTGAGTTATTTCACTCAGCATAATCTCTTCCAGTCCCATCCATGTTGCTACAAAAGTTGGGTGTTCATCCTTTCTGATGGAGGCATAATACTCCATAGTGTATATGGACCACATCTTCCTTATCCATTCGTCCGATGAAGGGCACCATGGTTATTTCCACAGTTTGGCGACCATGGCCATTGCTGCTATAAACATTGGGGTACAGATGGCCCTTCTTTTCAATACATCTGTATCTTTGGGGTAAATACCCAATAGTGCAATGGCAGGGTCATAGGGAAGCTCTATTTTTAATTTCTTCAGTAATCTCCACACTGTTCTCCAAAGTGGCTGTACCAACTTGCATTCCCACCAACAGTGTAAGAGGGTTCCCCTTTCTCCATATCCCCTCCAGCACATGTTGTTTCCTGTCTTGCTAATTTTGGCCATTCTAACTGGTGTAAGGTGATATCTCCATGTGTTTTTTTTTTAAGATTTTATTTATTTATTTGACAGACAGAGATCACAAGTAGGCAGAGAGGCAGACAGAGAGAGAGGGGGAAGCAGGCTCTCCACCGAGCAGAGAGCCCGATGCGGGGCTCGATCCCAGGACCCTGAGATCATGACCTGAGCTGAAGGCAGAGGCTTAACCCACTGAGCCACCCAGGCGCCCCTCTCCTTGTGGTTTTAATTTGAATCTCCCTGATGTCTAGTGATGAACACTTTCATGTATCTGATAGCCATTTGTATGTTTTCATTGGGGAAGTATCTGTTCATGTCTTCTGCCCATTTTTCGACATGATTATCTGTTTTGTGTGTGTTGAGTCAGAAAAATTCTAAATTTTCACTTTAGTTTATTGATCTGTAAGGAGAAGAAAACTTTCTTTAGGCAAAGAACAGCATGATTTCTTGAAGTTTGACACGTGGAATGTGGCTTTAAAGTAGTATCCATCTCCTATCCATGCAAAATAGTCACAAAGCAGTTTCTTAGGTCAACCTCTAATATATTTACTTTTTACATGTATAATAATACACATAATAGTCTAAATTTAACACGATACTATTTTCCCAATTTCCCTTGAACCCCTTCTGAATCGTAAATGTGCAACAAATCTTATATGATGAAGTTCAGGAATATTAGCAATGATTTTAGGAATTGAGTTAAAAGCATTCGGGATTGAAAGGTTAAGAGATTGTTAGTTTTCTATAGCTACTTAGCAAATCATGCATATTTATCAGTTTATTTTTTTTAAGAGATTTTAATATGTATTCACTTATTTTATTATATATATTTTTAAAATTTCTTTTTAAAGATTTTATTTATTTATTCAACTGAAAGAAAGAGAGAGAGGGCTAGAGGGGAACACAAACAGGAGAGTGGGAGAGGGAGAAGCAGGCTTCCTGCCAAGCAGGCAGTCTGGTGTGGGGCTCAATCCCAAGACCCTGGGATCATGACCTGAGCCGAAGGCAGATGCCCAACGACTGAGCCACCCAGGCGTCCCTTCATTTCTTTATTTATTTTAGAGAGAGAACACATGAGTGGGATAAGGGGCAATGGAGGAGAGAGAGAGAGAAAGAATCCAAAGCAGGCTCCACTCAGAAGGGGGCTTGACAGGGGGCTCAGTTCTACCACCTGGAGATCATGACCTGAGTCAAAACCAAGAGGCTGAAGATTAGCCAACTAAGCTACCCCAGCACCCCCTTATTTGTCAGTTTAAAACTGTACTCATTTCCTCACGCCTCCCCTCCCCTGTAGGCCAGAAGTCAGGCAAGGTGTCATTGGGTTCTCTGTTCAGTGTATCTCAAAGCTGGGCTGAATTCTTACCTGAAAGCTCTAAGGAAGAATCTGCTCTGAAGCTCCTGCTGCTTGTTGACAGAATCCAGTTCCTGTGGTTGTTGGACTGAATTCCCATTTCTACACTGGCTGCCAGCAGGGGGCTACTGTCAGGATCTAAAGGCTACCCCCCTCCTTGGCACATGGACCCCTCCACCTTCAAGCCAGCAAATACATGTCAAACCCTCCTCACTCTGAGTCTGCTACTAGCCAGAGAAAATTCCATTCTTATAGGGCTCCTGTGATTAGGTCAGGTCCACCCAGATATTATTCCCTTTTTAAAGCCAGCTGTGCCATGTATGAAATAGCCTAATCATTGTACTCAAACCCTTTACATTCACAGGGCTGAAATAAGGCAGGAACAGTATACCAGGAAGGAGTAGATTTTAGGGGCCATCTTCATGTGCTGCCTAACCAAGTGACATGTTCTCTGGCTATGCTGAACAACCACATCCTACCTCATTCAGAGTAAATGCAAAGCCTTGCCTATGTTTATGTGTGAAATCCTTTTTTAAAATGTGCTGCTAAGAGTGTAACAGCACAGACCTAGGTGATTTCACATCTCTCATGTAATTGTCCTCTCTTCTCCCTCTAGTTTGTTCTACTTCAGGCAATCTGCCCTTCAGGGAGCCTGGCATGACCCCACGCTCATGACCCCTGAGTGTTGGGTTCCTTCTGTGGGGCAAGCTGTTTCCCAGACAGCTACATGACTCAAGAAAAGTCACTTATTTGGGATGAGCCTTCCCTACCCATCAATAATTTCAGTACCCCCAATGGTCATTGCATATGCCCACCTCTGCTTTATATTGTGTTCTTAGCAGTTCCAATTACGACTATGAAACATACTCTTTTGATGGATGAATTGATTGATTGTCCTCATCTCCCACTGCAACGCAACCTTCAGGAAGACAGGGCTTTTGTCTGCTTTGTTTACTGCCTCAAAATCTGCTTCCCAGTGCCTGGAAATAAGTTGAACACAAAGTAGCCACTGAGTAAATATTTGTTGAAAGAATACAATAAGTATCTTTTGTTTATGGTCTGCCTCCCCCACTAAAATGTTAGTCTCCTGGAGACAGGGGATTTGTTTTCCTTTCTACTACTTTAGCTTCAGGAGGAGTAGGTAAATGTTCTCATTTATTTGCTGAGTGAATGAATGGGAATTGCTTTGGAGGAGGCGAAAGAAAAAAAGCTTTGTTCAGGCATGAGTCCAGGTTCCTAGTTGGATAACTGGTAATTTCTGACGCTCTTTGTCAAGATAGGAACCATGGAGAAGAGAAAAAAAAATGTTGGGTGTGTGGGAAGTAAAAGGTAAAATGGTCAGCATTTTTTGGTTTGAATTTTTTTTTACATACATTTTTCACATGTTGAATCTGAAATAAATTTCAAAGCAAGTAAATGTACAGAGGAGACAGAAGTGGAAAGTTGAAAGAGTTGTTGCCTGATATGGACTGTCTGCTCGACCCTGTGCAGCTGGGTCAGAGAGCAGGAGAATGGGAGACAGAGGAAGTGATTTGAAAGACATCAGATAGGCATTTGACATGACAGGAGAACCAGGGAAGAAATGAACTTGGGCACAAAGATGGATTTCCAGGCAATGGTGAATGGTTAGTTGGGACGGGATACAAACAAATTTGTGTTATGTTCAGTCATCAGTTTTATGCCTTCCCCCCCCCCCTTTTTGGCTATGCAGAATAGATCTGGTATAATTAACTTGCTAATATACTTCACCACTTAGGTTCACTAATATGACTTTTTCTTTAAATGTAAAGCCTGTGTGTTAGTGAAACTTTTTTTTCTTTTCTTTCTTTCCCTCTTTCTTTCTTTCTTTCTTTTTTTTTTTTTTTTTTTTTTTTTTGATTAGTGCTAAGACTTCCTCTAATGTTAAATCTAGGCATTGGTGGGGAAAATGCATACAAATACTGTGGACTGTATGAAGGGAAAATGAATCACCAAAGAGATAACATTTGGAAAATTACACACCTGGATTCCTGGAGGCAGGGAGAGAGGGCGTATTTCATTCCCTGGTGTGTGCTCAGGACACAGTCGCATGTGTGGACCATATTAGGCAACTCAGGAAATGTTTCTAGAGGAACAACTTATAATTTGATCAGATATAATACAAACCTAAAATGAGAAGTGTGTTTTTTGACTGTCTAGAGCTGGCACATCTAAGCCCCACTGACATTTTAAAAAGAAAGAGCAATAAAGAAGGAAAAGGAAGGAAAATAATTAAAAGGGGGGAAATAAGGATAAACTAGTTTTCAAAAGCAGAAGGATGAGGCAGTGAGAGAAGTTTCTGATCTTTTAAAGCAAATTATTTTGTTTGTGTCAGATCATTTGAAAGTATCAAGAAGGGACTATGGAAGAGCCCTATGGTCTTGAGGGAAGAGAGAAAGGGAACAGAAATCCAGAAGCACACAGTGCCCTGTAGTTATTAAGCTAAAGAACAACCAATCTCTGAGTCAATATTCAATGATTATGTTACAGACTATACAATAGGTCAGATAGCTGCCCAGACCTCTAAACAGACGTCTTTGCTCATTTTCTTTTCAATTCATTTTTTTCACAATTCATTAGTTATATATTGCTTCTTGTTTAATTAATGCTTTAATATCTATCTCCTATACAATAATGCAGTCTCCATAATGTTCATGGGCTGGCTTTTCTTTTTTATACTGAATTTATTATTACCTGAAATACAGTAACCATTAGGTAAGTGTTTGTTGAATGGATTATCCACCAAAAGGTTGTGTAGGCTGTCTTCAGCAATCTAATACCTCCCATAGATATTTCTTTTTTTTTTAAGATTTTATTAATTTATTGACAGACAGACATCACAGGTAGGCAGAGAGGCAGGCAGAGAGAGAGGAAGCAGGCTCCCTGCTGAGCAGAGCGCCCGATGCAGGACTCAATCTCAGGACCCTGAGACCATGATCTGAGCCAAAGGCAGAGGCTTAACCACTGAGCCACCCAGGCACCCCCTCCCATAGATATTTCTAAATGATAGTATTACACTGATCAATACTTCTCATGGGGTTGCTCAAGAATTAAGAAAAGTTCACTTAGGACTAGCTTGTTTTATTTTATTAAGTCAACTATAGTAAATTTAAAAAGATACTTAAAACATTTATTTTAATTTCCTTTAAAAAGTCATGATATTTTGGGGCGCCTGGGTGGCTCAGTGGGTTAAGGCCTCTGCCTTCGGCTCAGGTCGTGATCCCAGGGTCCTGGGATTGAGCCCCACATCGGGGTCTCTGCTCAGCGGGGAGCCTGCTTCCCTCTCTCTCTCTGCATGCCTCTCTGCCTACCTGTGATCTCTGTCTGTCAGATAAATAAATAATTTTTTAAAAAAGTCATGATATTTTTTCTTAAATAGTTAAAGTATTTCTTGTTTGAGAGTTAAATACTTTTATCTGAAGTCATATTCTTTGTGAAGGCCAAAAGACTTTATCCTTACCTAATAGTAATAGTAGAGATAGTGTTGTGTAGTGAGTAAAAGTAAAGGCTCGTTAACCAGAAAACTGGTTTTGAAACTCGAGTTAGCCACCCATTAGCTGTGTGACCCTATGTAGGCAATGGTGCCAGGTGGTAATAGTACAACACAGGATTATTATGAATCTAAGCTAATTCATACAAAAGACTTCAAATTGTGCCTGGCCCATGTCAATCTCTTGATAAATATATGTACTATCATTGTTTACTTTAAAGTAAAACTTTGGGATGCCTGGGTAGCCTAATCAGTTAAGCATCCAACTCTTGGTTTTGGTGCAGGTTGTGATCTCAGAGCTGTGGGATGGAGCCCAGTGTCAGGCTCTGCACTCAGCGAGGAGTCTGCTAATGTTTTGCTCTCCCTCTGCCCCTCCCCCTGTGTCTGCACAGAGGTGTGCACTCTCTCTCTAAAATAGATAAATAAATCTTTCTAAAAAAAACAAAAAACAAAAATAACAATTCTATACATGGGATCTGTAAGTATCTTCTCTAGTTCTTTTCCAATCAATGTGTTGTTTACATCTGTACTCTCCACATCCAAAAAAATCCTTCTTCTGGATTGCCAATGAAAACACTCTGCTAATTTTTAAATCATGTATAAGTCCTGGTTTTGCAGTTCTTGGAAGTAGAGTGAAGTAAGGCTTATATATGATTACCTTTAAAACTTTGCTGATATCCAGAGTCTACTGAGTTGAAACACATTTTGAAGGAATGGGATTTTCCTCATTCCCCTTGCAGTTTTTGTTTGAGTGTTCGATTTTTCCACAGTTGATTCAAAACCACAGAATAAGGCTGACTTTTAAATGAATACATTTTAAAAATATACCTTGATTAAAGAGAAAGTGAAGAATTCTTATAAGAAAGAAAAGAAGCCTATAACACTGATATTTGGCCAAATCTTGAGATGAGAACACAGAGATACCTTGGAAAGATAAAAGATGGGGCAAAGTTTCTTTTCTTCAACAACCAGCATGAGTCCTTACGTGGCTGGGGGAATCTGGTCCTTTCTGTGCTTCGTGGGAGGCAGTGTAGGCTGAATGAAAAGAAAAGGCAGATGACTTGGAATTTCATGCACATATAAAACTTAAGCCTGGAAGTTGGCTTCTCCTTTGGGACTCAATAAAGCAGAACAGAGGAAGTAATTCCTAGGTTAAATCTTGTGATACCTTCTATTATTGATGTCCTTTATAAGGCAAAATACCTGGCTTTATCTAGGTTATGACAAGGATTCAATATAATAGTTTTTTTTAATTTACCTTAAATTTTATTTAACCAATTTCTTCTAGTGGAACAGAATCTAATACAGCAGTTCCTTACCATTAATAATTATTTTCAGTTGTTTTATTGCAATGTTCCATCCATATGGAAATAATAAGCATTAATTACATTGTACTATTAATAAACTAGTAGGGAAAGCAAGCATAGTAAGTGTAAATGAAGTTCAAAATAATCAATATACCTTTTTTTTTAATAGTGAAGAAGGGTGAGAGAGAAAGCTTGGGCTGGGAGAGGCAGTGGGAGAGGGAAAGAATCCTAATCAGTCTACACACCCAGCATGGAGCTGATGTGGGGCTCAATCCCACAACCCTGAGATTAAGACCTGACCTAAAACCAAAAATTAGACTCTTAACAAATTGAGCCACTCAAGCAACCCTCATATGCTTCCTGATATTCAACTGTATTGAGCAGTCAATTGTTTAGAGCAAACTACCTAAATAAAAGTGTTATTTGGTTTTGTGTCACTTACACTTATTTCTAGTGATAGTAGGAATAAACAATAAAACAAAAATAAAAGGCAGCAGCACACTCTGGGAGAATAAACTCCCTCACCTGCAAGCTTAGTCTCAATTTCACATGTATCTGTTGAATTAAGGCTGAATTAGAGCACTTAGGTTTTAGTCCTTGTCTGTCATTAGAGAGGTGTGTTATATACATATAATGAATATTACTCAGTCATAAAAAATAATGAGAGCTTGCCATCTGCAACAATGTGGATGGACTTGGAGGTATTATGCTCAGTGAAAGAAGTCAGACAGAGAAAGACAAATACTCTAAGATTTCACCCATATGTGGACTCTAAAAAAACAAAACAAAACAAAACAAATGAACAAACCAACAAAAAAGCAGAAACTGACACATAAATACAGAGAACAAAGTGGTGGTTGCCACAGGGGAGGTGGTGGGGGATGGGAAAATGGGTGAAAGGGAGTGGGAGACACAGGTTTCCAGTTGTAGAATGAATCAGGCATGGGGAAGGCAGGCTCAACATCGAGAAATTATCAGTGTATTGTAACAGAGTTGTGTGGGGATAGACCTTACCTACACTTTCGATGATCACAGCATAGTGTACAGAGTTGTAGAATCATTATAATGTACACCTGAAACTAATGTCACATTATATGTCAACTATGCTTCAGTTAATAAAAGAAAAAGCTCCATGTAATTCTGTTGTGTGAATTGTAGTTTTCTCACTGGTTAAAAAAATAAATAAATAAACGATGTCCCTTGTCTCTTTGAATTCTGCAATCCTATGGTCCTATGATAATATGGAATTCAGACTCTGAAATAGGAATATATGCATGGGCATGGAGCTATTCATAATAGACGGTAGGAACTCTTTTCTGCAGTCTTCAGTGGGACCTACCAAGCAGGCTTACTCTAACATGAGACATGATGCCTGAGAAATTCCTTGACTTCAGTTGGTGGCTCTTTTAAAAATTAAATATCATCCTTGCACCAGCAAACACAGTTCTCAGCTGATGCCAAGAGCACATCATATGTAGATGGATGTCACAGCTGATGGCCATTGTCATAGGACTAATATTTCAGGGAACAATTCTGATTCACTTTATGTGAATTCTTGGGAGAGAAAGAGGACACCCTTGGCTTAGATAAGAGTCCACAGCCATGGAATGGCAAAGGACAAGGTACAATTAGAATTAGAGAGCAATTTCAATCTTATGTGATGCATGAAAAATGCCTGAAGCTATAGACATTTGCTTATGGAGCTGAAACTATGAAGCCCAAACAAGTATGGGGGTTATAAACACAATGGCGTCTTACTAGCAGTAAAGTATTTTTCTAGGCATTCAAATGAAGCAGAAAATCAGACCTGTTGCATAACTTTTAAATAACTAGTGACATAAACAAGCAGAGGACATGGTTCAGTGTTAGGGAACAAGATGGTTGACATAGTTTCCAACTAATGTTTTCTATCAGAGGACACTGAGAGGTGTGGCCCTTTATGCCCCTCAGTGGATATAAATGTCCTTGTGCAATCACAGTCACAAAAAAATTGGCCCACAATAGCAAAACACACTCGCCACCCTGACACCATGGGCTACTACAGCAGCTACTATGGAGACCTGGGCTGTGGCTGTGGCTGGGGATGTGGCAACTTCTGCAGATGGGGCTATGGCTGGGGCTGGGAAGGCCACAGATATGGCTGCTATTGTCCCTGTTACTGTGGAAGATACTGATCTTCTGGCTTCTACTGAATACTTAAAAATTTACAGTTCATGGACTTTTCTCCTGTGAGGCTCTGATTAATCAATAACATGTAATTCCATAACCTTCTGCTTTGTTTACCTTTTCTTGATACTTAAATTGTTATTGGGATGACCTGGTTTCTGACAATACTGTGATGAAAACCTGATGAGCTAGCTGTTGACGTTTCATTGGTAATGATCTTCAGGGATTCCCCTCCTGTACAGGATGAAGCGTCATGACACCCTAGCCAGACTTGCCTTTCTATATTGGATATTTATAATAAACTTTTTTGACCTAGTAAATGTTTTTTGAACTTCAACTTTATTTATCACAATAAATGTACTGTGATGCACTAACATAATTGCCATAAACTATGGTAACATTTTCTTCTTACATCTAATTTAATAATTAGATTAATTTATTAATTTATCAATATTTAATATTAATTTATTATTAATAATAAATGCTTGTTTATTATTACATATAATGAATTGTACTTATTGATATTTATTAATTTATTTAATAAACAAATAAATTTATCAATGTATTTTGTTTCATGATTACCTCTTCTTCTCCTTCATCTTATCTTCCTTCTCATCATCAGCAATATCTATTTACTCTTCCCCTCCGGAACATAAGAATCCTATGTCTAAGGGTTAAAGAGTTTCTGTGATAATAATCAAACCTCAGTTTCATTTTTGAAATTCATTTTTCCTTAGAAATTACCTTGTTAATTCCAAAAGAAAATAATAAGGAAAAACTTCAGTTTGCAAGTAAATTATTTGAGAACACTTGAGAAAATAAACATAAAGGAATTATATCAATGTATCAACAATAGGTAAGTCTAGAAGATGGGTGTATGATATTTGTAATATTTATTTGCTATAGTATTTCTTCTGGTTGTGTTTAGAATATTTCATAAAATAAAAGCAAAAACCACTTACCACGGCCTCAAATATACATTACATTTTAAATTAAATTTAAGAAAAGTAACCCAAGGAGAAAAAAAAATCTGAATACTTCTATATCTTGTGTAGAAATTGAATTCATTGTTAAAAATCTTACCAAAAATATTACCTTAGGACGAGATGGTTTCAGTGGCAAATTCTAAATACTTTCTCTTCCTAAGAATAAGAAAAGAGAGAACACTTCTACACTTTTCTTGAAGTTAGCAATATTTCAAAATAAAAATATAATATCATTAGGAAGGAGAATTACAGGCCAGTATTTCTTACTAACATATATGTAAAATTCTTAAGAATGTATAAGCAAATTTAATTCAGCACTATATGAAATAGACAATATGTCATGGTCAAATGAGTGTTATTTGAAGAGTGCAAGAAAAGTTTATCATTTGAAAATTATAAACATAAGCCAATGTATTAACAGAGTAAATGGGAAATATGTCATACCCATAGATTATTTTAAATTCCCAGCCTGTTAATTTCAACATCCTTGTTATATCTGAGTCTAGGGCCGATGATTTATTTTCTCTTCAGAATGTGTTTTCCCTTGCCTTTTGATGTGCCTTGTACTTTTTTGTTGTTGTTGAAAGTCAGTTGTGTTTTATTAGGTACTTGGAATGGAAGCAATGAAGCCTTTCATTTATGTTAATGTGGTTGGGAGTGGGGCTCTGTTAAAAGTTTGTTGTAGCTGTAGGAGCCAGAGGTTTGCTTTTTGACCTCAGGCTTTCCTAAATACTTTTCTTCAAAAGAGTCTGTGTCTTGCAGCTCTTTCTGCTATAATCCACTCTTATACTGGAGCACCACTGGCGTCATGGTAAAGTTTAGGCACAGGAGTCCTTCTGTAATTTTACAATTAAATTTCAGTCTCTTGTGGATTGTGTCTCAAGGCTGGTATTCACAATGTTTCTTCAGTTGGTACAGCCCTTACTGTCTTCTTGGCTGTAGGGTAGGGCTCTCTGTGTATTTAATTGAAGTCCTGAGCCCAGTAGACTCTGGGTTTTTCTCCTCTTTTAGGTGAGACAGAGAGGCTGAAAAGGCCTGGAGTAGGATTCCCTTTTCCCAGGTGGATCTTTTGCCTTGCTGAGTTGGTCTCTGTTATGGAGAAGTTTCTGGATGCATTTTACATCGATCACTTTTTCCTTCTCCTGCCAGAGCCATGATGGGATCTTTCTTGGGTCTTCATCATGAGAACCTAATGAAATTATTAGAAGTAAAGCCCAGTAATGTAGCGATCCCCTTAACAACTTGATTCCTTGGCTCCAGGAATTTGTCATTCTCACATGATCAGCAAGTTATCATAATGATCATCCAAGAGGGGTGCCTGGGTGGCTCAGTGGGTTAAAGCCTCTGCCTTTGGCTCAGGTCATGATCCTGGGTCCAGGAATCGAGCCCCGCATCAGGCTCTCTGCTCAGCAGGGAGTCTGCTTCCTCTCTCTCTCGGCCTGCTTCTCTGCCTACTTGTGATTTCTGTCAAATAAATAAATAAAATCTTTAAAAAAATTATCATCCAAGTGCTCCTTTCAATCTATCATGCCAGTGGTTTCTGTTCCAGGTAAGCAGATTGAGGCTGTAACCCTAGAATCACTCACTGTCTGTCCAGACTCAAGGTGGCAATTTACTTTGAACTTCAGTTACCTTGTGGGTCCAATGGAAGTCGTTAATTTTCAGTTTTTTCACCCTTGCTTTTTTGTTAGAAGCATGGGAGTGATGACTTCCAGTGCTTTTCTTGTTGCAACAGAAACCAGAAATAGATAAAGGGCACCTAAAACACAAAACAAAGATAAAACTTACAATTAATATGCTACTTCTTGGTTAAATAATAAATGATTTCTTCCTGAGCTTGAGAAGACATAGACTTCTTCTTCCACCACTTCTGTTCATTATTGTCCTGTGGTTCCTAGTGGCTAGCAATAGGCAAAAATAATAATGATAGTAGTAGTGATAATAATGGTAATAATTAATAATTGGAAATTATCTGCTTAATTTATCATACATTTACTGTTTCCTCAGTATATTTAATTTATAAAGATTCATTGCATTGCTACTTATGAAGAATTAGAAAACAAATTTAAAAATCAATATAGTTTACAGCAGCATCAAAACATTTACATAAAACAATACATAATGGGGAGAAAAGGATTAATGGGAAATCTCTCACATCTTCCTCTCCTAAGAGATACACATGGCATGACCTCTAGTGATTAGTGGAGTTTACTGGCTGAAAATGAGAATGAATGAAGGAAGGTTTGGGGAGGATAATTCTGTCCAATAATTGACTGTTCAAGGAATGCTTTTAGCAATATGTATCTGGTTTACCTAGATAGTTTATTATAAATAAACCCTGAATGTACTACTGTTCTGTTAAAGACTGGAAGTTAGTTATGTAGCCAGATGAAGGCTATGTGTGTAGCAATGCAGAGGTCTGACATACCCTAAATCTTGTTTAGCCTGTGTTAACTGAATCTTTATTCCATTAGATTTCTTCATTTGGAAAGAAAAAATAGGTGTCTTGTGGAAAAGGGCATTCTGAAAACTGTATCAGTAGTTTTTTTTTTTTTTTTTCAGCATAACAGTATTCATTATTTTTGCACCACACCCAGTGCTCCATGCAATCCGTGCCCTCTACAATACCCACCACCTGGTGCCCCCAACCTCCCACCCCCCACCCCTTCAAAATTCTCAGATCGTTTTTCAGAGTCTATAGTCTCTCATGGTTCACCTCCCCTTCCAATTTCCCTCAACCTCCTTCTCCTCTCCATCTCCCCTTGTCCTCCATGCTATTTGTTATGCTCCACAAATAAGTGAAACCATATGATAATTGACTCTCTCTGCTTGACTTATTTCACTCAGCATAATCTCTTCCAGTCCCGTCCATGTTGCTACAAAACTTGGGGATTCATCCTTTCTTTCTTTTTTTTTTTTTTTACAGCTTTATAAACATATATTTTTATCCCCAGGGGTACAGGACTGCGAATCGCCAGGTTTACACACTTCACAACACTCACCATAGCACATACACTCCCCGATATCCATAACCCCACCCCCTCTCCCAACCCGCTCCCCCCATCAACCCTCAGTTTGTTTTGTGAGATTAAGAGTCACTTATGGTTTGTCTCCCTCCCAATCCCATCTTGTTTCATTTACTCTTCTCCTACCCCCTCGACCCCCCATGTTGCATCTCCTCTCCCTCATATCAGGGAGATCATATGATAGTTGTCTTTCTCCGATTGACTTATTTTGCTAAGCATGATACCCTCTAGTTCCATCCACGTCGTCGCAAATGGCAAGATTTCATTTCTTTTGATGGCTGCATAGTATTCCATTGTGTATATATACCACATCTTCTTTATCCATTCGTCTGTAGATGGACATCTAGGTTCTTTCCATGGTTTGGCTATTGTAGACATTGCTGCTATAAACATTCGGGTGCATGTGCCCCTTCGGATCACTATGTTTGTATCTTTAGGGTAAATACCCAGCAGTGCAATTGCAGGGTCATAGGGTAGTTCTATTTTCAACATTTTGAGGAACCTCCATGCTGTTTTCCAGAGTGGTTGCACCAGCTTGCATTCCCACCAACAGTGTAGGAGGGTTCCCCTTTCTCCGCATCCTCGCCAGCATCTGTCATTTCCTGACTTGTTAATTTTAGCCATTCTGACTGGTGTGAAGTGATATCTCATGGTGGTTTTGATTTGTATTTCCCTGATGCCGAGTGATATGGAGCACTTTTTCATGTGTCTGTTGGCCATCTGGATGTCTTCTTTGCAGAAATGTCTGTTCATGTCCTCTGCCCATTTCTTGATTGGATTATTTGTTCTTTGGGTGTTGAGTTTGCTATGTTCTTTATAGATTTTGGACACTAGCCCTTTATCAGATATGTCATTTGCAAATATCTTCTCCCATTCTGTCAGTTGTCTTTTGGTTTTGTTCACTGTTTCCTTTGCTGTGCAAAAGCTTTTGATCTTGATAAAATCCCAAAAGTTCATTTTTGCCCTTGCTTCCCTTGCCTTTGGTGATGTTCCTAGGAAGATGTTGCTGCGGCTGACGTCGAAGAGGTTGCTGCCTGTGTTCTCCTCGAGGATTTTGATGGATTCCTTTCTCACATTGAGATCCTTCATCCATTTTGAGTCTATTTTCGTGTGTGGTGTAAGGAAATGATCCAACTTCATTTTTCTGCATGTGGCTGTCCAATTTTCCCAACACCATTTATTGAAGAGGCTGTCTTTGTTCCATTGGACATTCTTTCCTGCTTTGTCGAAGATGAGTTGACCATAGAGTTGAGGGTCCATTTCTGGGCTCTCTATTCTGTTCCATTGATCTATGTGTCTGTTTTTGTGCCAGTACCATGCTGTCTTGATGATGACAGCTTTGTAATAGAGCTTGAAGTCCGGAATTGTGATGCCACCAACTTTGGCTTTCTTTTTCAATATTCCTTTGGCTATTCGAGGTCTTTTCTGGTTCCATATAAATTTTAGGATTATTTGTTCCATTTCTTTGAAAAAAATGGATGGTACTTTGATAGGAATTGCATTAAATGTGTAGATTGCTTTAGGTAGCATAGACATTTTCACAATATTTATTCTTCCAATCCAGGAGCATGGAACATTTTTCCATTTCTTTGTGTCTTCCTCAATTTCTTTCATGAGTACTTTATAGTTTTCTGAGTATAGATTCTTAGTCTCTTTGGTTAGGTTTATTCCTAGGTATCTTATAGTTTTGGGTGCAATTGTAAATGGGATGGACTCCTTAATTTCTCTTTCTTCGGTCTTGTTGTTGGTGTAGAGAAATGTAACTGATTTCTGTGCATTGATTTTATATCCTGACACTTGTCTGAATTCCTGTACAAGTTCTAGCTGTTTTGGAGTGGAGTCTTTTGGGTTATCCACATAGAGTATCATATCATCTGCGAAGAGTGATAGTTTGACTTCTTCTTTGCCGATTTGGATGCCTTTAATTTCCTTTTGTTGTCTGATTGCTGAGGCTAGGACTTCTAGTACTATGTTGAATAGCAGTGGTGATAACGGACATCCCTGCCGTGTTCCTGACCTTAGCGGAAAAGCTTTCAGTTTTTCTCCATTGAGAATGATATTTGCGGTGGGTTTTTCATAGATGGCTTTGATAATATTGAGGTATGTGCCGTCTATCCCTACACTTTGAAGAGTTTTGATCAGGAAGGGATGCTGTACTTTGTCAAATGCTTTTTCAGCATCTATGGAGAGTATCATATGGTTCTTGTTCTTTCTTTTATTAATGTGTTGTATCACATTGATTGATTTGCGGATGTTGAACCAGCCTTGCAGCCCTGGAATAAATCCCACTTGGTCGTGGTGAATAATCTTTTTAACGTACTGTTGAATCCTATTGGCTAGTATTTGGGCGAGAATTTTTGCATCTGTGTTCATCAAGGATATTGGTCTGTAGTTCTCTTTTTTGTTGGGATCCTTGTCTGGTTTTGGGATCAAGGTGATGCTGGCCTCATAAAATGAGTTTGGAAGTTTTC
Source organism: Lutra lutra (assembly GCF_902655055.1). Taxonomy (NCBI): domain Eukaryota; kingdom Metazoa; phylum Chordata; class Mammalia; order Carnivora; family Mustelidae; genus Lutra; species Lutra lutra. The sequence goes on along the minus strand of NW_025923842.1, from coordinate 78,403 downwards.
CTTCTATTGCTATTTTTTGGAACAGTTTCAGGAGAATAGGAATTAGTTCTTCTTTAATTGTTTGGTAGAATTCCCCCGGGAAGCCGTCTGGCCCTGGGCTTTTGTTTGTTTGGAGATTTTTGATGACTGTTTCAATCTCCTTACTGGTGATGGGTCTGTTCAGGCTTTCTATTTCTTCCTGGTTCAGTTGTGGTAGTTTATATGTCTCTAGGAATGCATCCATTTCTTCCAGATTGTCAAATTTGTTGGCGTAGAGTTGCTCATAGTATGTTCTTATAATTGTCTGTATTTCCTTGGTGTTCGTTGTGATCTCTCCTCTTTCATTCATGATTTTATTTATTTGGGTCCTCTCTCTTTTCTTTTTGATAAGTCTGGCCAGGGTCTTATCAATCTTATTAATTCTTTCAAAGAACCAGCTCCTAGTTTCGTTGATTTGTTCTATTGTTTTTTTGGTTTCTATTTCATTGATTTCTGCTCTGATCTTTATGATTTCTCTTCTCCTGCTGGGTTTAGGGTTTCTTTCTTGTTCTTTCTCCAGCTCCTTTAGGTGTAGGGTTAGGTTGTGTACCTGAGACCTTTCTTGTTTCTTGAGAAAGGCTTGTACCGCTATATATTTTCCTCTCAGGACTGCCTTTCTTGTGTCCCACAGATTCTGAACTGTTGTGTTTTCATTATCATTTGTTTCCATAATTTTTTTTCAATTCTTCTTTGATTTCCTGGTTGACCCATTCATTCTTTAGAAGGATGCTGTTTAGTCTCCATGTATTTGGGTTCTTTCCAAATTTCCTCTTGTTATTGAGTTCTAGCTTTAGAGCATTGTGGTCTGAAAATATGCAGGGAATGATCCCAATCTTTTGATACTGGTTGAGACTTGATTTAGGACCAAGAATGTGATCTATTCTGGAGAATGTTCCATGTGCACTAGAGAAGAATGTGTATTCTGTTGCTTTGGGATGAAATGTTCTGAATATATCGGTGATGTCCATCTGGTCCAGTGTGTCATTTAAGGCCTTGATTTCCTTGTTGATCTTTTGCTTGGATGATCTGTCCATTTCAGTGAGGGGAGTGTTAAAATCCCCTACTATTATTGTATTCTTGTCGATGTGTTTCTTTGATTTTGTTATTAATTGGTTTATATAGTTGGCTGCTCCCACGTTAGGGGCAGAGATATTAAAAATTGTTAGATCTTCTTGTTGGACAGTTCCTTTGAGTATGATATAGTGTCCTTCTTCATCTCTTATTATAATCTTTGGCTTAAAATCTAATTGATCTGCTATAAGGATTGCGACTCCTGCTTTCTTCTGATGTCCATTAGCATGGTAAATTCTTTTCCACCCCCTCACTTTAAACCTGGAGGTGTCTTCGGGTGCAAGATGAGTTTCTTGTAGGCAACATATAGATGGTTTTTGTTTTTTTATCCATTCTGATACCCTGTGTCTTTTGATTGGGGCATTTAGCCCATTCACATTCAGGGTAAGTATTGAGAGATATGAATTTAGTGCCATTGTATTGCCTGTAAGGTGACTGTTATTGTATATTGTCTCTGTTTCTTTCTGATCTACTACTTTGAGGGTCTCTCTTTGCTTAGAGGACCCCTTTCAATATTTCCTGTAGAGCTGGTTTGGTATTTGCAAATTCTTTCAGGTTTTGTTTGTCCTGGAAGCTTTTAATCTCTCCGTCTATTTTCAATGATAGCCTAGCTGGATATAGTATTCTTGGCTGCATGTTTTTCTCATTTAGTACTCTGAATATATCATGCCAGCTCTTTCTGGCCTGCCAGGTCTCTGTGGATAAGTCTGCTGCCAATCTAATATTTTTACCATTGTACGTTACAGACTTCTTTTCCCGGGCTGCTTTCAGGATCTTTTCTTTGTCACTAAGACTTGTCAATTTTACTATTAGGTGACGGGGTGTAGACCTATTCTTATTGATTTTGAGGGGGGTTCTCGGAACCTTCTGGATTTTGATGCTTGTTCCCTTTGCCATATTGGGGAAATTCTCTCCAATAATTCTCTCCAATATACCTTCTGCTCCCCTCTCTGCTTCCTCTTCTTCTGGAATCCCAATTATTCTAATGTTGTTTCGTCTCATGCTGTCACTTATCTCTCGAATTCTCCCCTCGTGGTCCAGTAGCTGTTTGTCCCTCTTTTGCTCAGCTTCTTTATTCTCTGTCATTTGGTCTTCTATATCGCTAATTCTTTCTTCTGCCTCATTTATCCTAGCAGTGAGAGCCTCCATTTTTGATTGCACCTCATTAATAGCTTTTTTGATTTCAACTTGGTTAGATTTTAGTTCTTTTATTTCTCCAGAAAGGGCTTTTATATCTCCTGAGAGGGTTGCTTTAATATCTTCCATGCCTTTTTCAAGCCCGGCTAGAACCTTGAGAATCATCATTCTGAACTCTATATCTGACATATTACCAATGTCTGTATTGATTAGGTCCCTAGCCTTTGGTATTGCCTCTTGTTCTTTTTTTTGTTGTGAATTTTTCCGCCTTGTCATTTTTTCCAGATAAGAGTTTATGAAGGAGCAAGTAAAATACTAAAAGGGTGGCAACAACCCCAGGAAAATATGCTTTAGCCAAATCAGAAGAGATCCTGAATTGTGAGGCGGGAGAAAGGGGATAAAAAGGGGTCCAGAAAGAAAGAAAAAAAAACTATTAAAAAAAAGAAAGCCGATAAAGAAAAAATATAAAAAGAGGAAAAAATATATATATATTAGATAAACTATTAAAAAAACTTTAAAAAAAGAAAACGGTAAAAGTTAAAAAAAATTTAGCAGAAAAAGAGAAAAAGAAAAAAAAATTGAAAAAGAAAAAAAAAATTAAATTAACTGCAAGGCTAAAAAATCATGGGGAGAAAGCCATGAGTTCCGTGCTTTGCTTTCTTCTCCTCTGGAATTCCGCCGCTCTCCTTGGTAGGTGAACTTGGTCCTGGCTGGGTTTCCCGTCCATCTTCTGGGGGAGGGGCCCGTTGTAGTGATTCTCAAGCGTCTTTGCCCCAGGCGGAGTTGCACCGCCCTTACCCGGGGCCGCGCTGAGTCATCCGCTCAGGTTCGCTTTCGGGAGCTTTTGTTCCCTGAGCCCTTTCCGTAGAGTCCAAAGGACGGGAATAAAGATGGCGGCCTCCCGGTCTCCGGCCCGGAGGAGCCGAGAGCCCGGGGCCCCACTCCTCAGTGCGCCCTCAGAGAACAGCGCCAAATGACTCCCGTCACCCTGGCCTCCGGCCGCGCTCCGAGCTGACCGAGCCTGCGACCGGTTCAAGGCAACCCCGAGCTGAGAGTCACTCCTCGGCTCTGTCTCTGCAGCCGGCTTCCCCGTTCTAATACCGGTAAGCTCTGCGACACTGAGACACCCCCGATCCTTCTGCGACCCTGCGGGACCTGAGGCCGCGCTTACCCCGCCTGGGCTTCACCCCAGTTAAGCCTCTGGAGCGATGTCCCTCAGTGGAACAAACTTTTAAAAGTCCTGATTTTGCTCCGTTGCTCCGCCGCTCGCCGGGAGCCGGCTCCTCCCCCCGCGGTCTATCTTCCCGTCGCTTTGGATTCACTTCTCCGCCAGTCCTACCTTGCAGAAAGTGTTTGATTTTCTGTTTCTGGAATTGCTGTTCTTCTTCTCTTCAATCTCCCGTTGGATTTGTAGGTGTTTGCAATCTTTAGATAAGCTATTTAGCTGATCTCCCGCTACCCGAAGTAGTCTCAGCCTGCTACTTCTCCGCCATCTTGACTCCTCCCCCAGTATTTTTTTTTTTTAGGAGTTTTACTACTATTTTTTATCCTTTGTTCTTCCTTAGTAAGGTTTACTCTGAGTCAAACTTGTGTATCATGATAATCTGACAATTCAAACCTTTGTGATTGCACATATATTAATAAGTCTAACAAAAATATCCAATTCCTAGTAACCTTTGGAACATTACCTAGTGAATAAAGAAGGTTTAAATATAAGGAACAATATATATCACAATTGTGGACTTGAAGAATCCTCATTATTGACAATTCTGCCAAATTTGATGTATAGATTCAGTGCAATTATAACAAAATAAGCAGAAATTTTGTAGACATTAAAAGGTGTTTCTAAAATTTATGTAGACATGTAGAATGCCTGAAATAACAAAGAAAATTCTTGAGAAAGAAAAATGTTAGAAATTCCTAAACTTCTGTTTTTGAAAAGGCACCATAAAAAATTGAAAAGATCTGTCATAGACTGGGAAAAAATATTTGATGTGCATTTATGTGGTATTGGCATACATTAGGTAGCTTAGAAATTTTGAATTTTTAAATTTTTAAATAGAAATTTTAAATTTTAAAAAAATTAATATTTTTAAAATTTTAAAATAGCTGATAATTTTAGAAAAGTGTGGAAAGGCTTGAGCAATCATTTCACAAAAGATATCCCAATGTCTAATTGGCACACTGAAGATTGTGGTCACTAATTCTGACATATGGATGTGTGTGTAGAGAGGATCCTTCCCACATCCTCAAGCAATTCTCCAACATGGGCTGGATATTTTACAATTTAACTCGATTCTGACACCATCTATATGGACCTAAGTGTTATTCCCACTAATTAAGGGATCAGTCCCAAAAGGCTGTTTTCTAGCACTTCAGACACCCATCATAAGTCTAGGTTAACATCTGTACTTCTGACGGAGCAGCTCTAGATTGGAGACTCCAATGACTGCCTCCTTGTGTTCCATTAATTTGCTAGAGTGGCTCACAGAACTCAAAGAAACATTTTACTTACTAGATCATCAATTTAATATAAAAGGATATAACTCAGCAAGTCAGATAAGAAGAGATGTATAGGGCAAGGTATGGGGGATGGGTGCTGGACTTTCCCCAAATCTCGACATATTTACCAACAGGAAATGCTCCAAAATCTGTGCTTTTCGATTTTTATGTAAGTTTCATTACATAGTTATGATTGATTAGATCATTGCCCCTTGACAATTGAATCAATCTTCTGCCCCTCTCCCCTCCCTGGAGGTAGAACAAAAAGACTGAAAGTTCCAATCCTCCAATTGGGGATTGGTTTCCCTGGTAATCAGACCCTCCTTAGGTGCCCTAGGGGCATCCCGAAAGTCACCTCATTAACATAAAAAAGATATATTTTCTCTTTCTTACCAGTTAGGAAATTCTAAGGGTTTGAAAGCTCTGTGCTAGAAAGGTATATTTCTTATTACCAATGACAATTTCACACACATAAAAAGGTGTTCAACATTGTCAGTTTTCAGATAAATATACTTCAAAACCAGAATGAGAGATAGCTCTATGTACACATCAGAAAGGCAAAAAAAAAAAAAAATGAAGAGTCTTTTTATATAGGTAGGATTGCAAAGCAAGGAGAACTTTTACACATTACCATGGAGAACATGAATTAGCACAAGCACTTTAGGAAACTGGCCATATCTATTAAAGCTGAAATCACATATATTTATTCATTTTTTATGTTTTTATTTTAAGTATCTTAAGTTTACCATATAAACAATGTTAAAATGCAAAATTTTCCCTTCTTAACGAACTCTCGTAAAACATAGAAACCCCAAACATCATACTCGCAACTTACAATTCAAAATCCAATTAGAAGAGTATTAAATATTTATAAAATTCTATCTTTTAAAAATATGAATTTACTTGCAGTTTTACAGAATTGACATAAAAGTGGCTTTAAAATGGGAGAATTTTTCTTCATTCCTAAAAAGAAAATATGTTGGCTAGAAGTTATGGAGATTCTTGAGAATATGAGGTCTTAAATTTCAGTACGGAAACCTTCCTCTTTTTGTGGGTATAAGAGCTCATGCATAGGAGGGACTTGTAACACTATCAGGTACCAGCTCCCTTCCAGGCATTAACAGTGTAACAACACTGACTTTGGCCTTTACAAGTCCTGTATGGATTTTTGTCAGTGTTACTTAAAGATACTCACTTTCATTAAGAACTTCGAATTTTTCAGTAATTGAGCCTCTTCAATACTTACATGTAAAAGAATGAAACCAGACTGCTTTCTAACATGAAAATGAACTCAAAATGGATTAAAGGCCTAAATGTGAGACCTGAAACCATAAAATCCTTGATTTTTCTGACATTGGTCATGGCAACATTTTTCTAGATAGGTCTCAAATAATGTGATAAATGTCTATTTTCTCACCTCTCTTTATATTTTTTACACAAAAGATCCTGTAGATCCTTTATTGCACTTCCTTTTCTTCTCACTTAATGTTTCCTGGACGTCATTCTGTATCACTTTTAAGATATGTTATTTCTTTAAAGTTTTTAATGTTTCAAGTTGTGTAATACTCCATTTTCTAGATAGATTCAGTCATCCTGAATCTATCCTGACACCTGGGTTTCATCATTACTTGTAATTACACACAACAGTGTAATGAATAACTTTGTACACATTACATTTGTATTGCTGGAGGTATATCTTCAGGGTAAATTGCTGCAGAGGAATTGCAGAGTCACAAATTTGTGCATTTGTAGTCATTGCCAATTTCTTCTACATACTAGTTTTCTATTGCTGCTGTAATAAATTACTACAATCTTGGAGGCTAAAACATTCCATATTCATTATCTTAGAGTTCTAGAAGTCAGCCAGCCAGCACAGACTTGGTAGAACTGCATTCCTTTCTGCGGGCTGTCCAGGAGAATAGATCCCCTTGCCTTCTCCAACTTCTATAGACTGACTGCATTTTGTGGCCCAAGTCCCCTTCCTCCGTCTTCAAGGCCCACAACAGGACTTGGAGCCCTCCTCATGCTGCTATTCCTCTGGTTCTCTACATCAGGGAAAGGTTCTGTTTTTTAGAACTAATGTGTTAAGATTGTACCCACCTGGATAACAAGGGTAATTTGTCTCACATTCCATAATCGTAATAATGCCTGCATAGTCTCTTTGGCTGCATAAAGTAATGTTGTATAGATTCTGGGACTAGAATATGGACATTTGGGCAGGGGCATTATTCTCCCTACAACATACTTCACCTAGATTTTAGAAATTTTCATTATCATCAGCAATGTACAAGAATGACTATTTCTCCATAGTCTCACCAAAAGAATGCATTGTCATGTATTTTACATTTTTACTGATCTAATAAGTGACAAATAGCACAGCATTTTTTTGCTCAACTGCATTAGCTAATATCTCCAGAATAGGATTTAATAGTGAATACTATGAGCATCTTTGCTTTTTTCCTGACCTCGGTGAAATGCCTCTCAGGTTCCGCATTTAACAAAAATGCTGACTTTAAGACAATCTTATTAGGCTGAGAATTCATACATCAATTCCTATTTTCTTGAGTACTTTTATTACGAATGAGTGTTGAAATTTGTCAGAAGTTAATCAGCATTTATGGAAATAGTGATGTGATTTTTCTTGAATTTGTTAACATGATGCATTATATTAACAAGTGTCCTTATATTGAGATCAGTTGTATACTTAAATGCCACCTCCTCATGATGCATTATTTTTTATTATGGTTTCAGATTTGATGGGCTAATATCTTATTTAGCATTTTTCATACATTCTTGGGCTATACTTTTCTTTTGCATGGGTGTGCTCTCTTTATTGAGCTTGGGTGTTTTTTGTTTTGTTTTATTTTATATTGTTTTAGGATTGATTTTATTTATTTAATTGTCAGAGAGATAGAAAGACAGACAGAGCACAAGCAGGGGGAGCAGCAGAGGGAGAGGGAGAAGCAGGCTCCCTGCTGAGCAATGAGTCTGATGTGGGACTCGATCCCAGGACCCTGGGATCATGATCTGAGCCGAAGGCAGGAGCTTAATGGACTAAGCCACCCAGGCATCACTCTCTCTGCATTCCCTTAGACACTTCCTTGCAGTTTGACTTTATCTACTAATTTTTTTTTTCAGCTTGTATTTAAATTCCAGTTAGTTAACATATCATGTTATCTTAGTTTCAGGTGTACAATTAGTAATTAGCAAAATAATTACTAAATTAGTATGCTAATTAGTATATTAGTTCCAGATATACAATTTAGTGGCTTCATACTTCCATACATCACCTGTGCTCATTACAACAGGTACACTCCTTAATCGCCATCACTTATTTCTCTTACCCCCTTACCCACCTCTCCTCTGGTAACCATCAGTTTGTTTTCTATAGCTAAGAATCTGTTTCTTGGTTTACCTCTCTCTCTTTTTTCCTCTCTGCTTATTTATTTCTTAAATTTCACATATGAGAGAAATCATATAGTATTTATATTTGTTTTTAAGATTTTTTTTTAGATTTTATTTATTTATTTGTCATAGAGATAAGAGAGAGTACAGGCAGGCAGAGTGGCAGGCAGAGACAGAGGGAGAAGCAGGCTCCCGAGGAGCAAGGAGCCCAATGTGGGACTCCATCCCAGGATGCTGGGATTGTGACCTGAGCCGAAGGCAGCCGCTTAACCGACTGAGCCACCCAAGCATTCCAGTATTTGTATTTTTCTGGCTGACTTATTTTGCTTAGTATAATTTTTGTTTTTAAAAACAGTATTTTCCCTTAGGGAGAAGGTTTTATCTTTCCTTTTTTTTAAAGATTTTTATTTATTTATTTGACAGACAGAAATCACAAGTAGGCAGAGAGGCAGGCACAGAGAGAGGGTGAGGCAGGCTCCCTGACGAGCAGAGAACCCGATGCGGGGCTGAATCCCAGGACCCTGGGATCATGACCCGAGCCGAAGGCAGAGGTCTTAACCTGCTGAGCCACCCAGGCGCCCTGGGTTTTCTCTTTCTTGAGGGATTTTTGTTGTTGTTGTTTTCTTTGGCACTCTACTTCTCTGTTGATTTTTGTTTGTTTGTTTGTTTGTTTGTTTTGTTTTGTTTTAGGGAGAGAGAGAGAGTGGGGTGAAGGGCAGAGGGAGAAGCAGACTCTCCACTGAGCAGGGAGCCCTATGTGGAGCTCCATCCTGGGACTCTGGGTTCATGACCTGAGCCAGAGACAGACCTCAGGACGTGTGGAGGGCTGTGCTTGAAGGCTCTTCTAACTCATCTGTTCTGGCCTTGGTTGAATAAAACACTGAGCAAGCTGACTAACCATCATTGCGTCCTGTAGGTCTTTGATAAGACCTTGGCAGACCCTGATGGTAGGATAGGGTAAGGGCAGGTCAGCAGCTGTGGTCCAGAAGACTCCTGTGGAGGTAGCCTCACATTCTCTTCCCCAAGGCAGGCTTGCCTATCCTTCATGTAGCTACTCCAGCACCTCTGAGCTCAGTAAGTCCTTCCTGTAGGAAGGCCTAAACTGCACCAGGAAAGCCAAAGTGACCCTGTCACTGCTCAGGAATTGTCAGTGGCTCCCCACTACCCTCAGGATAAACTTAGAAGACCTCTGGCATGGCCCCTTAGGACCTGGGCCCTCCCCGATCCCATTCTTCACCTCTTTTGATACAAATTCCCATACCTTGTTCTTCACACATCCTTCCTTTGCATCTGTTGGATCATCAGCAACATTCTTCCCCCATCTGTAAAAAAACAAAACAAACAAACAAACCCCCTTAACCAACTGAGCCAACCAGCCTCCCCAAGTTGTTTTGTTCTTACAAAGAATTAGGGGAAAAATTCAAGAAATACATCCACTGGAAGTGAATGCTTTTTCTGCTACTTCTTTTTCTAATTTGTACTTTATAGAGCCTTCATCTTGTAGTTATGTTGAAAGGATAAAATTTGTGTGGTTTTATAGTTTTCTTTTAGTAGGTCTGTATATTTGTCAGGAGGTGTATTGGGAGTCTCAGACCTGTGGAGCTGCCACTTCACCTACCCAGGAAATCTAAGATGCCAATGATAAACAAGATAAACAATGATAAAACTCCAGAAACAACATTTCTGGAATTATCTTTTAATTTCAATGTATTTCACTTAGTAGAGCAGAAGACTATTAACAAGTTGAAGTAAACTTTTTGGTGTTCAGGGGTATTGACCACCAAGGAAAGGAAAACCCGTAAGATTCAAAAAAGCAGAGGTTGTACAGAATTTGTCTTCTGTGGATCTGCTCATTTCATAATTTATTCACTCAACTACTAATATATTACCTACTCTCTTCCATCCACAAAAGTTATAAAATATGATTATAATAAACTTTCTTGCCCTGAAGGGGTAGATAGTATAATGGAAAGGACAGTGAACAAATTAATTAGTATACTAAAATCTGATGAAATGCAAAGATAGAGTTTTGTTCAGGGTATTGGGCAGCACTCTGATGCATCTTTTAAATCAAAAAGAGTTATAAATACCTCGTGACATCTTTGAAGTGTTCTTGAAGAAGGTTACACTTGACTTACATTTTGAAGGATTAGTTGGGATAAGGCAGATGAAGAAGTACAAAGGAGAACTCCAGATGAAAGATCAGCTCCTGTAGTCTCCAAAGCATGTAGTAGAACAACATCTTTGTTACCTATGGCGTAAAGGGAAATAAAAGGTCAAGTGTGACTGAATGAGATGGAGAAAAATAAGTTTGGTGATAAAAAACCTTGTTTGTGAATTTAAGGATTTAGTATTTTCTTTAGTGACTTAAAGATATAAGGGCTGAAAAATGAAATGATTAGATTTGGTTTTTTGGAACATTCATTTGGATGCAGTATGAAGAACAGATCAGATGAGGGTCCTTTCCTGGGGCTGTGTGACCATGGGGGAGGCTCTTCCATGAATCCAGGATAAAGTGACAGAGGACTAAATTAAATAATTATAAACAATAGGTGTACTTACAAGTAATATTATAAGGGAAAAAATTATGTGGTTCATTTGGTGACCAACCAAGCACATTGCACGCTCCTGAGGGTACTAGTCATTCCTTTCTCTAGAAGAATCTGGAATCTTTCCATTGGATCAGGATTCCACCCACTAGTGTTTAGTCACTAATATCTGGTGTAATCTCATGTAATCTGTTTTTTTTTTAATATTTTAAATAAACATACTTAACTGGCATTGGGAGTGGGGCTTAAAAACTTCATTTCTGTACATTTATAAATGGTTAATGGGATTTCAATCAGAATGTTACTCTTCTTTCTTCTGAATTGGTGTTTTGATTCAACCATGTTTTGATTCAGTAATGGAGTTGATCCAACAAAGCTTCACTGCTTGTCACAATGCATTGGGTAAAGTATGAGGTCTTGAAGACATGGGAGGACAGGATGCACAAAACCTGTATGTGCTTTCATATAGCCTACCTTTCATTTGTTTTCAGTGTTTTTTCTATATGATTTCATTAAAAAAATCATACTGTGAACTTCTCTTTTTATGACTTAAAAGAAAATAAATTGCAGACTTTATTTCAATAACATGGTTTGTACTCTGAGACTTATTATGGGACCATAAATCTATGGTGATCAAAGAAAGTATTTTTAAACATCTAGCTGATATAAAATAAAATGTATAATAATATGTAAGTAACAAAAAATACTATTTAAAAAAACCCTGTACCGGGGCACCTGGGTGGCTCAGTGGGTTAAAGCCTCTGCCTTCAGCTTGGGTCATGATACTAGGGTCCTGGGACCGAGCCCTGCATCGGGCTCTCTGCTCAGCATGGAGCCTGCCTGCTTCCTCCTCTCTCTCTGCCTGTCTCTCTGCCTACTTGTGATCTCTGTCTGTCAAATAAATAAATAAAATCTTAAAAAAAATAAAACAATCCTGTACCAAATGCTGCATTTTTTAATCATTTTTTAATCATTTTTTAAATTTATTTTCAGCATAACAGTATTCATTGTTTTTGTACCACACCCAGTGCTCCATGCAATCCGTGCCCTCTCTAATACCCACCACCTGGATCCCCCAACCTCCCACCCCCCCACCTCTTCAAACCCTTCAGATTGTTTTTCAGACTCCATAGTCTCTCATTGTTCACCTCCCCTTCCAATTTCCCCCAACTCCCTTCTCCTAACTCCCCATGTCCTCCATGCTATTGCTGAATTTTGAAATTTCTAATGTTCTTTATATATAATCAGGTCAATTTTATTTCTTAAAAAAACATGTAAAAATTATATATATATATATATATATATATATATATATATATATATACCTCTATATGAAAGTATATTCTGTTTCCTTGACAAGTTTATATACTTAATTGAGCCTTCTGTTTCTCACCTGTAGAATGAGGGTCTTGCTTCCCAAAGTGTATTGTTTCTCAAAGTAAGTGTGAATTAAAAATACTGGGAGTGTGTGACCAACTTAGTTTCTTGGGGTATGTTCTTAGATAATTTGTTTTTTTAATAGGTTTGTTATAGGTCCCCACTCTTTTCATTACTCAAAAATTACCCTGGAAAACCACTGCTCTAGATGGCACCCAACTGTGTTACAGCAATGTTTGGTGGCCATTTCTACCTGTCTTTCCAGAGAAGAATGTTTTCGCGGTAGCTTTCAGACACTTTGCACTCTCCAGGCCACACCATCTGGAAATTAGTACAAGAATTCTGTAACTTGGAAGATTTTCTGATCTGGGCAAGATCTGATATGACAATCGCATCAAAAGATGAAATAATAAACTGAAATTATACCATGTTCCTCTCGATAGTTCATGCTGCGTTTACATCAAACAATGGTATGTTTGGTTTATATGATATGGTTTATTGTTTAGCTGCCTTTTCCTACACGATGGTCATTTGATAACCTTCTTAGCGGCATCTGCCTGATATTTAATTTTCACATATTCACTCCTGCTGGGGACATTGGGTTCCAAGAAACTTGTAAATTATTTAGTCTTAAAAATGTTAGTTTATAGGATTGAAAATAAAACTGACAAAAATTTTATCATTCACCAAACAGATTTCATGTTACTGCTTGTTATTTTCTTTAAAGTCTAAGATAAGGAAATTACCTTAAATAAAAAAAAAAAAAAAAAAACAAGCACTCTTTCTAAAACTTCAGATGTTGAAGAATGCAGGCTGTTTTTGTTTTTGCTTTTGTTTTTAAATTACAGGCATACCTAAGAGATACTGTGGTTTGGTTCTAAACCACCACAATAAAGCAAATATGGCAACAAAGTAAAGGCAAATGAATTTTTTTGTTTTCTAGTACATGTAAAAGTTATGTTTACATAATACAATTAAGTGTAAAATTGCATTATGTCTAAAATAAGACATACCTTCATGAAAAAAAACCTTTTTTGTTCAAAAATGTTAACCATCATCTGAGTTTTCAATGAGTCCTAATCACTGATCACAGATCACCATGACAAATATAATAATAATGAACAAAAATTGAAATATTGCAAGGATTATGACACAGAGACATGAAGTGAGCAAATGCTGTTGGGGAAAAAAATGCCTCTAATAGACTCATTTGATATAGGGTTGTCACAAACCTTCAATTTGCAAAAAAAAAAAAAAAAAATGCAATATCTGCAAAAGTTCAAAAAAGTGAAGCACAATAAAATGAGGTGTGTTTGTAATAATGAAGTTTGTAAAATTGTTGTGAGATAAATTGACACTTTTCACTGAGACAATTAATTTGGATCTAAAATCAGCCATCCCATGTTCATTTGCTGGAATGGAGAAATGTGGAACAGACTTGTTAGTGCCCATCATACATAGTGGTTGTGGATTGATGGTATTTACAAATAGTGTCTCTCTCATTGTACATGCTTTGAGGTCAGGCTCTCTTTGTTTCCCTTGTATTGATACATTGCTCAACACAGAGAGATGCTCAGTGAATATTTGTTAAAAGAAAAAAAATGTCATTAATATAATAGAATTTAGTGACCCAAAGAGGTTATTGATTAGGACTGATTAGGACCTCCAATGACAGAATTAAAGTATTAGCTAAAAATTGGACAAGGCATTAACGTGGATTTCTAAATCCTCTTTAGAAACCAAATTGTATTTTAACTATTATATTTTGATTTTTAAAAGTTAATGTTTGATGCATTCCTTCCAAGTAATCTAAAGTAAGAGTGAAGTGAGATGAATCACACTCTAAATTCTCATTGATTTGCTTATATAACTTAAAGAAAATCTCCTAGCCTCTGAAAAATGATCATTAAGGTGCATAATTCTATTTCCAAATGCAAATGAAGAAAACATGAAGAATGAAGAAAATAACATTTTCCTGCCCAAACTCAGCAAGTTGTGAATAGGACCAGAGGAAACTATGTACATGAAAGTGTTTTCAAATTGCTAATTTCATGTAAATAAATTATTTTGCAAGTCTTTTTGGTGTAGCTTATTCAGAAAAAATACATAGCTGTTAAAAAAAATAAAATAAAAAACAAATCCAGGGGTGCCTGGGTGGCTCAGTGGGTTAAAGACTCTGCCTTTGGCTCAGGTCATGATCCCAGGGTCCTGGGATGGAGCCCCATATTGGGGGGGGGGTTCTGCTCAGCAGGGAGCCTGCCTCCTTCCTCTCTCTCTCTCTGCCTGCCTCTCTGCCTACTTGTGATCTCTCTCTGTCAAATAAATACATAAAATCTTTAAAAACAATAACAACAACAAAATCCAAACTTGTACTTAGTATATCTTCCAAATGAAATTTTGTTACCTTTAAAAATGCAAATTCTGATCTTTCTATTTCCTGGTAGGTCAAAGAGATTGGCTCTCTATCACACGTGCATTTCACCTTGGGTCAATCCTGTGTCTGAGAGTTCCTGCAGGAAGTGATATAATTGGTCTTATTAGGACATTTCACATTAGAGGCTCAAAAGGTCTAAGTTGCTTGAGGACTTGCTCACAGATCTCTTAGATATATGGAGCTTTAAAATACTGACACCTCTTTCATATAATGAATAATGAATATTTATTTCATTTATGAAATAATCGGTGCATAATTTAAATTCACAGTTAGTGGTTTGAATGTAAAAATGTTTCCTGTTGACCCACTGACAATGCTGTTTGCTGTTATCTTTTTAGTGTTTATGATTAATATCCATTAAATAACTTAGCTTCTTGTCTTATAGATGCTTTTATTATAAAATGAATCTTGGAGATGTGATCCTATCTGGACACAATTAACAGAGGAAGTCTGACTATTCTTACTGACGTTGGATCATTTTCATTTATCTTTTTTTTTTTTTTGGCTCAAATAAATCCAACAGGTTCTAGACAAGTAGCACATAAAGGAAAATGGACATAGCATTTCCATTATATTTTCCTAAAGAATGAAAACAAGAGTCCTCTGTAGGTGAGAGTTTTTTATGATTTTTCTCTGCTGATGATTTTGGAAATTCAAGATCAAGTGCCGAAAGAAAAAGATACGCTGGATTCTCATGGCTCTGACCAGTCAAGAGCAGTGAATTGACATTCAATACCAAATTCACTGACAGTGATTTAGGAATTATTTTTTTGAGTGTATTGTGAAAAAAAATCTCACAATTTATATTACAAAAAGAATAGAAAACTGATGACAGCCAAACTTTTAAGCAATTCAATTTTTTTAAGAAAAGAATAAATTGTTCAAGATCTTAATGGAATAGAAAAGTGACATATTGGACATATTAGAACTAGAAAAATGACATATTTGGGGATTTTGAACAGGGATCACCAACATTTTTTCAGCCTCATTGAAAAATTAGCTATAATTTCCCAGGATACTGACTTCATTCAGTAAAGAATGTCTCCATCATTTTGAACAGACATGAGATGATATGATGTCTGGCTAGAGGATTTTATGGATGGCAGTCATTGTACGTGTGGTCTTTAGAGATACCGTGATCATTGTTAACACAGCCAGGGCATATTTCATTGGAATCTGTGTAAGCTGTCCTAAAGCAGAAAACAAATAATGAGTCTGTTTTTCATGTCATTGCGGCCATGGAATGAAGATTATGCAAGTCTGTTTTTATTGCCACACCCTTTTTGGAGATATGTAAGAGTCCCAGGGCAGATGGCAACATTCACACTTAGGAAACACATGTCCATATCGAACAAAATCCCCAGCTCCTGACACTATGAGCTACTACTATGGCAACTACTATGGTGGCCTGCTGTCGATGGGGAAGCCTGGGCTGTGGCTATGGCCTAGGCTATGGCTCTGGTTATGGTGGC
The DNA here is from genome assembly GCF_902655055.1 of Lutra lutra. NCBI lineage: Eukaryota > Metazoa > Chordata > Mammalia > Carnivora > Mustelidae > Lutra > Lutra lutra. The sequence continues at coordinate 62,438 of NW_025923842.1, read as the reverse complement.
TTCAGAGGCCTAGGATGGGGCTGGGGAGGCCACAGATATGGCTGCTGCCACCCATCATGCTATGGAGGATACAGATTTTCTGGCTTTTATTGAAAATGAAAAAGACTGGTGCTTTGGGACTTCAGAATTCTAATACCACCCTACAGCTAATTCTTTCAAGTTTTTCTATGTCCAATGAAATTCAGATGCTGCTCTGACCATCTGGCTCTATGTACAGTGAAAAGGACCAGAACTTACACTGAAGCCCTGAAACTGACCACCACCACCACCTCATTCCATGAATTCATTGGGAATTTTACAGATTGTCGCTTGTGGCATTTAGTATGTGCTAGGTGGCTGCTGAGTCCCTTTCTTTCTCCTTCTCATTCTTTCCACAAGGATACGAGCTAACATATCTTATAATACCCCCACCCCCGCCGCTTTTTTTGTAGACAGGGAGACTGAGAGCACAGGGGAAAAGGAATCCAGTACAGGTCACCAAGCAAGAGAGTGACCTGGGGTCTGACTGAAGGGAAGACAACAGGTACCTCAAGACTGCTGAACTCCAGTGCCGCCTGATTGGAGTCATAGACATTTATCCTGTGCTGACTGGGGCCCCACACCTGTCTGCGGGAACTAGTGCTCGGGGGACTAAGGAGGCCATGGCTCATTGGCCCCAACTGGCTTAGACTCCAGTATTGGGGTATCTAGGAGGGCTCTGGGACTAGGAGCGGGGATCCCCACCCCCACCGCCACCCCCAGATCAAGCCAACTACCTTCAGGGTCTTCCTGTCTCCAGGTTCAACCCAGACGAACAACCTCCAAGAAGCCTTCGTGACCTGTCCCCGGCCCCTCCCAACCTCCTGTCCTTCATCCTGCATGGCACCTCTGCCTGAGCTCCTTATCCTGAATCATCCCCTGAATAGTACAGAATGAAGTGTCCCTGGGGTCCTTCACTGATGCAGAGAAGTTCTCCAGTGAGGGAACGAGTTGGGGCAAAGGAAAGAATTTTCTCTCTGTGAGCCTCTGCCAGAAGGCCACTGACACCCCAGAGACTGAGCGCTTGGTACAGAAAAAATTTCTCCTTTCCCCTAGATGGGCCTCGCATGTCTTCCTCCCTGCGTGTCCTCTTGTCCCTGCTGGCAGCCCCGACTGCCCTGTGGCCCTCCTCATCCCAGCCTCGCCAGGGAGAACACCACTCCAATTCCTCCCTGTCACCATGCCAGGCTGGAGGAGGGGTCCTCAGGCCTTCTGCCTGCCCACCGCGGCTTTCTGTCCTGTCACTGTGATGAGAACCAGGGCTGGCGTGGGTCTCCCACAATGGAGTCCTCAGAAAGAGCGGCCGTTCTCCCACATGCAGCACACAGACGCATGTGGATGCGTGCCCTGAATCTCAGCAGAAGGAAGTAAAAGGAGGGCGTGTGGGCCCAGGGAGGACAGGGAAGTGACACACAGCTGGGGAGGTATCACATCCAGCATGAGGAGGTGGGAGGGTGCACTCCAGGGCCTGTGCAGAAGAGGGTGCGAGGTCACAGGAGCCTGCGGGGGCATGTCCCAGCTGGAAGAACTTGCTGGGGTCTGTAAGTGGGCAGGGCTCTGTCCTCTCTCCCAGGGCTTCCACCAGACCCAACCCAACCCTGGCCCCCCAGGCTCTGGGTCACAGTGAGCTGACCAAGCCCAAGAATGCCAGGCAGGGATTTTCAAACACACATCTCCACATGGTTGCACTCAAAGAGATAAAAATGCATTTAATGTGGTCTAGTCTTGTGGCCTATGTCTTTAGATACCGCTATGTATTGAAAATAACATGAAAATTCTCCAGTTTCACCATTTAAAATAGATTTGACATTCTACGACCTCACGCAGGGCAGACACCCCTGTGCAGGGGCCTCCTTCCCATCAGGCCCCCGCTCCCGGCCCCAGGACCCCGCAAGGACACTCAGGCAGGCAGGGACCGGGGGGTATAGCACCAGCAGGTCATGGGGGGCGGCCACCATGTCCCAAGCAGCACACGCAGGCATGCACGCGGACACACCACTTCCACAGACGTTCAATTGCACACACTCCTGGGACCCGCACGTGCTCCCACATGCCCATGCCTACAGCCCCCAGCAGGCAGGCACCAGCTCTGTGCACCAAATGCACCACGTGCACCTGCGTATTCACGGGGACACACACACACACATGCAGACACCGTCCGTACGCAGCACTCACCCACACACACAGATAGGACCTCGTGTCCATGTGAACAAAAGCCTCATGGCAGCACACACATTCCACACATTCCCGTGTGGACATAATCAGGGCACAGGGCCAGCGGGACTGCTGGGTTCAGCTGTGCCCATCGTCACAGCTGGTGTCCGTCCTGCGCGCTGTGTGCCTGGCCCCATAGCCTGGCGAACACTACACCAAACCTGCATATAAAACACACACTCACACACATCTTTGGGCAAATACACAGAGAGCTACGCGTGTGTGTACTATACACACGTACATACCGCATATATGTCATCAGCCCAGACTCACACACACAGGAAGATCCTCATGGGCACACACCTGTACAGCACTCCCACGAACTGTGGGTCCACACGCTCCTGCACTCAGGCAAAGCTGTAATTGCACACATATGCTTGTACAGGGATGAGATGATGGCGCATGTGATGCCACACACTCGGTGCTCTCTCTCTCTCTCTCTCTCTCTCTCTCTCTCACACACACACACACACACACCGCCAGCACAGCCCCTTTCCCACGTAAGCAGCTCAGTGTGTCAGGGAGGAGGGCACCAGAGGCCACGTTCTTGGCTCACTCCAACCTCCACACCTCCTGGTTCTGGCTATCGAGAAACTTCTTGGAAATCCCACTGCCTGGGAGGGCGAGGGTGGGAGTATATGGCTAGACACGCCTGCACAGCACACAGACCAGACATCATGTACACTCACACGCACACGCACACCCAACACACACACCCAGGTGCACAAATGCTTCCCACTCACCTGTGCTTGGCACACGCACGACACATGGCATGGGACACACTCAGAGGGTTGGTGCTCTCCACACACACACATGTACACACACACATGCATGCACACACACACACACTCACACATACAAGGGCACACGCACACACTCCCCAGGGACAACAGAATCCTTGCTCTGGACACACACGGCTCCTCCCATCCACCCTCCCGTTTCAAGTTCACTAAAGAGGGAGACTATTTTGGTCTTTAGCACAAGCAATAAATAAATAAATAAATAAATAAATAAATAAATAAATACAGGGAAGGGGAAAAAAAAGAGGGCAGAAGAGTTTGAAAACACAGCATCTGCCTTTGGTGAGAGATGAAAGGCAGCTCAGGGCTGCTCTCCCCCAGGGTCTGGGGCTGAATGGACCAGCGTGGGCCTGGGAGGGAGACAGGCCTGAGTGGAGGTGCACCAAGCCACTGAGGTGACAGGGGTCTTGGGGGACCCAGAGGCTCTGGGCTCTGCTCCAGATGGTAGCAGTGGAAGCCTGCCCCACCCAGCCCTGTAAGGCTCTCCTGCAGCCAGGCAGAGCAGAACACAGGCCCCTGTGCCAGCCCCAAGTGACTGAGGCCATCCCATCCCTCCCCCGTTCAGCCAGACAGTCTGGGAGGGGGCGGGCAGGTGAGCCCTCCCATATCAACTCTACCTTTGTCCCCCAGAGCTGAAATGGAGAAAGCCAGCCAGGCTCAGGGCTAGAAACCAGGCCCTGGGCTGGGAAGGAGCTGAGGCCCCTCCAGTAGATACTGAGAGGAAAGAGCTACCTCTGCAGCCTGAAACACCCCAGCGGGAAATGAGGCTGGGGCCTAAGGCTAGGGCAGGATGCTGGGAGCCAGGCATCCCTCAGGGCACGGACCCGGGGTGTCTATGGGTGGGAACCGATAGCTCATGCCCAGACCTTCCAAGGCCTCAGACCTCAGGCCAGGTCTCCAGCTGGGTAGATGGGTAGAAGAGGAGGGGAGTGGCAAGAACACTCACCCCAGGCCCCTGGCCTCTCCAGACCTCCCAAGTCCCACCCACCGACTGCGTGACCTTGCAGTCTGCCTCAGTTTCCTCACTTGGGCCAGGGTCCTGGGTGCCTAGCTGTCTTGGAGGGCATGGCTTGGGGTGGCTGAGCCTGGCAGGCTAGGGAGACACATACGGGCTTTCTAATTAAGGACTTCCTAACAGGCCTGGTCATTTGAGAGGACAAAATTCTTAGTTGTCCTGGGAAGGGCCTGGCCTGCTCCATCCTCGCCAACTGTGTCCTCTACCAAGAACAAGCCCACGCTGGGCAGCCCATGGCCCAGGGGCCTGCTTCCTGGCCAGCAGAGCCAATAGCTGCAAACTTCTTCCTGATGAGGGTACCAGGATGCAAGCGCCGCTTCCAGTCATCTTGGCTGACAACTGCACACCTCTTCTAAGATCATTCCTCTGCCCTTCAGCGGGGACAGCCTGGTTGGGATGCCCCTGCACTCACCTAGGCTGGCCCAGGTGCGGAGAGCTGGCCAAGACACACAGGCTGGTGCAGACTTCGTGGTGGAATCGGGGGCAGCTGGGAGGACCGGTGAGTCCGAGAAAAACAGAAACAACTGGGGCTGGCCCACCTGGGGTCTCTAAGGCACGACTTACACTGGGGTCCCATGGGAATAGGGACAATCTGCTTCCTGGGCATCTGGGAACCCACCCTCCCTTCCCATGGAGCCATCTACTCCAACATATTCCAAGCGTCCCTCACTGTGGAAAGGGTGGAGGCTATCGGGCGGGCAGAAAAGGAGAGAAGTAAAACAGGAAAATCTGGTGGAGGTGGGGAGAGCGGACCCTCCATGGCAGGCAGGTCCCATATCCAGCCCTGAGACACACCTCTAAGGTACAAAAGTCAAACTCAAAAAGCTCAAACTAGTTTTTTTCCCAGCCCCTACCCCCATCTCTGTGACTCTGGAAAGCTTTTATTATGATCATTAACATGGTCTTGATTTTTCCATGACAAACATCATCTAATCCGCCTGTGAGCAGAAGGAACCACAGATGAGCCCCTCACTTGTGTTTGTGTGGACGGCGCCTCCCGGGACACACTCGGCCTTCATGGAGGAGAGGCCTGTCCAGCCTCGGGGAACCTCGTGGAGCCCCCATCCAATGCCTGCATCTCAGCAGACCAATGGAATTCTCACTGTCCATTTTTATAATCCCCAGAAATTAATTTTTTTTTGTCAATCACGTGTTAAGTTTTTTTTTTAAACAGTCTTACTCAAGCTATGGTTGAGAAAGCTAAACCAGTGTTTCTCCCCAAGTTAAAAATCAGCGAACTGCCCTGCAGCCTGCCAGCCTTCACCCACAGAGGCTGGATGGCCACTGAGCCACCTCTGGGCAGGCCGCAATTGTAGCCTCAGACAGAAGCCCCAAGAGGCTACCTCCCTGCACCTGCTCTGGCCTCTGAGGCCAGTGACGGCCCGCTTTGGTCACCCATTCTCCCGCCAACCTTCCCAGTCCACTGTGAAGAAACATAAAACATCTAAAACACTACTGAGTCTGAAACCGGGGCACCTGGCCCATTCTGCTCAAACCCAGGGCCCTCGAGGGACACCGGGCCTTTCCCTGGTGGGGCGGATGCTGCACCTTGGCCTATGGAGGCTCAGATCTCTGACTCCCGTCTGTAAGGCCGCTGCTCAAGGCTGCCACCACTGGCCTGAGGTCTGTCAAAGTCATGCCGGGCCTGCGGGCTGTGGCCATCCTGGTCTCCATCTGCCTCATCCTCCTCATTGTGGCTCAGGAAAGCCAGCTCGTTCTCGTAACAGAAGGAGTTGGCACTGGGCAGCAGGAATTTGTTCTCCACCAGGTCCTTGGCCCTGCAGTGGGGTGTGGAGGGCACTTCGTAGGACTTATGGAAGTGGGAGTAGTCGATCTTGTACTGGTTCTTCTCCTCCAAGAGGACAGGCTGGAAGCGGTGGCCCCACAGGATCTCATTGGCCAGGCAGGAGCTGCGGGCCTGCGTGGTCATGGCTGTGGCCTCCACCATGCCCTCCAGGATGACCACGACCTCGAAGTCATCCGTCTCCAAGTCCTGCTGGCTGATGCCAAACAATGGGTTGGCCTCGTTGATCTCATGCAGGATGGTGATGCGGGACACAAGGAAGATGCGGTTGAGACCATCATCAAAGCTGACGTCGATGTTGATCTGGTCCAGCGGGATGTACTTGCCCTCCTCGGTGACCCGAGGCTTGATGAGCCGGTCCGCACGTGCACCTCCACAATGTTGCTCTTGCGCAGGTTACCCTCGCGCCACATGAGGCAGAGCTTGCCGTCACGCAGGGCCACCACAGCGTTGTGGCTGAACAGCAGCGTCTGCGCCCGCTTCTTGGGCCGAGCCATCTTGGCCATGATGGCGCCGATCATGAAGGAGTCGATGATGCAGCCCACGATGGACTGCGCCACCACCATGAACATGGCCACTGGGCACTCCTCCGTCACATAGCGCAGCCTGTAGCTGATGGTGGTCTGCGTCTCGATGGAAAAGAGGAAAGCCGCCATGAAGCCGTGCACCTGCATCACGCAAGGTATGCGTCCACGGCCCTCGGTCGGCTCCAGGTCACCGTGCGCCACGGCGATGACCCAAAAGATGATGCCGAACAGGAGCCAGGAGGCGAGGAAGGTCAGCGAGAAGATGAGCAGCATGTAGTGCCAGCGGATGTCCATGCAGGTGGTGAACATGTTGTCCAGGTAGCGCTGCGACTTCTCATCCATGTTGGCGAACTCGATGTTGCACTGGCTGTTCTTCTTGACGAAGCGGTTCTGGCACCGGCGCTGCATGTGCACCTTGCCGTTGCTGAAGCCGTTGGCCCCCGACATGGTGACCAGGTGCAGCCCATCCTCCTCCGATGACACAATACTGTAGGGGTTGGCCCTGCCAACCGAGGTCGTTCCGGGGATGGGGGGGCCCTGGCTCGCCCCTGGGCTGGCTCCATGGGGGACGGCTCCTGCAACAGAGAAGACAGAAGGGCTGGCGGAACAGGCCAGCCCGGCCCAGGCTTCTGCCCCCACCCAGGGCTCGGCCTTGGCGGGTGGCCGTCTGAACCCTAACTCACCCCCCACTGAGCTCTCCATCTTCCCTCCTCAGCCAGCCCCTCACCCTCCTTCTCGGCTTGGAAAACAGACCTGGAGCCTCCCAGGAGCTCTGGCCAAAAGCCTTGGCCTCATCCTCAGCCCATGTGAGTACCCCCCCTACCAAAGGCTCTGCTTCCAAAGTGTATTACGATCCTACCTCTTCTCCCACCGCCGTGGTCTAAGTCCCCGTCATCACCCACCCGGACCAGCACGGCGGCCACCTCGCCAGCCTTTGTGCTCCAGCCCCCACCCCGGTCCAGAGGCAGTGGGGGAGCCTGGGTGTCCTCTGCTCAAAGCCAGTCTCTGCTGGCACCTGCAAAGCCTGCGTGAATGGAGTCCGGGGCCCCTCAGCTCTCAGGCCCAGGCGCCTCCTCTCACCCGCTACAGCTCCCAGCCTGTGCGCTGCTCCTCAGGATGGGCCCTCACACTCTCGGCCCAGACACCATCCCGCTGCCTCACCTCCCTCAATCCCTGGCCTCCGTGCCCAGGAGCAGCTTCCTGAACGCATGGGAGACTGTAACCCCTCACCCAGGTGCTCACGGTAACCCCAAAGCACCAACCTCTGACACCATAACAGTAGTAACAGTAACGGGAAGGACAGGCCTGGGGTCGCACTCACCCACCGATCCCACCATGAGACCACTAGCCTCCCGAGCATCGTGAGTTTGCCGTGTGGTTCGCTGCTGTCTCATCTCCCGGGCCTCGAGCAGAGCCTGGCTCCGAGGATGCCCTCGTGATGCTTGAGCCCTGTGCTCCACGGCTCCCACTCTCAGCGCCCATATACCACAGCCTCCATCCGTAACTAGGAGGGGGTCCACGGGTCAGTGCCCAGAGGGGTCACTGACTGACCCCATCCCAGTGGCCTTCCCATCACTGCCTTTCTCAGCTCTAAATGACAGCATGTAGGGAAACACTCAGAGCACCACTGTCCTTGGCCCATTCGGGGGAGCATTGGTGGGCTTGTTGCAAACGCACACACACACACGTACACACACCAAGCTGTCTCAAGCATGTCCCACAGCATGACACCTGCAACCGGACACACTGCTTTCAGGCCCATACCCCACATTCAGCCCCCAGACTGGCTGGCAGCGGCCCCTCCCCCAGGGCCTCCTGGCTCCGGGCTGGCCTGTTGGTGCCAGGCCGAGGCACCTGCAGGCCAGAGGCCATGGTGCTCCCTGGACCTGTGGGCACTGAGTCCATCTAGCCCTTAGCATCAGGGCTGCAGGTGCTTAGGCCCTCAGCCTGGCTCAGCAGGGCTGAGCTGGAAGGAGGGGGAGAACCCTGGCCACCTGGCCTGGCCAGGATGCTGAGTTGGGCATAATCCTCTCCAACACTGGGGACCCCATCCACCCCAAATCCCTACCTGATCACACTGGGAGGCCAGTGTTAGACAAGGCTGGGAGCCCTCAAGTGCCCAGAAGACAATGAGGCCCTAGATAAGAAGGTCCCAGGGCAGCTGGTCCAGAAGCAGAGGCAGATGGCCGAGCACCCACCAGAATCCCAGAAACAGGAAGCGACACAGCCAGGGGGAGGCAACACTGGGATTTAGCCCCCGTCTGTGTGACCAGGTGCAGCCAGACCTCGGAGGGAGTGCAACATCTGACCTCTGCTTCGAACACCTGGGAGACAGGTGAGGGAGAAGTCCACATGAGCAGCCAGCTGCACATCCCTCCTAGGGTCTGTCTCCATTGCCAGATGCTTCTGAATCCCCAGAGCGGGCTCGTATGTAACACTCACGGCCCTTACTGCCCACTCCTCAAACTGCAGAGAAAGCAGGCCAGACACATTAGCACATGCTCTTAGATTATCCTTGCAAAACCCCAAGAAGCTGGCTGCCATCATTGCTTCTACCATGAATGGAGATTCAGAGCGGTTAACTGACTTCCCCAAAGCCACAGCCAATAAGCAGGAGAGCCGAAATTTGTACCAGTCTAGCTAATGCGAGGTCTCCTGTCATGGGCACGTCAGGCTCTGCGGGGGCCTCTTCTCACACTGCCACTGACCCCCGCAGCTACTCCAGCTGACCACCTCACCATAGGTCTGAGGAGTTGAGGCCTGGGGCCGTGATGGTGGATGCTGCTTCTGCCTAGGCCACGAGGCTGGGAGCCAGGGGTGGTGGGGACCCCGGCTTACTGTGCCAAGAAGATGGCTCAACCCCAGATTCCTGGGCCCTCCAGGCGGAGGAGGCCAGGGCCTGGGTACTTAGATGCTGGCGGCAGGCCGCTGGACCGCAGGGGGCAGGTTTATGTGGCCTGGATGCCTGGAGGGACGTCCAGCGGGTCATGGCTGCTCCAACTGGGGCTCTGAGCAGCTTGAGTCCTGCAAGGGACAGAATCAGAAGAATCAAAGGCCAGAGAGCCCACCTTGGCTCTCTGCTCCCATCAGCTGGGGAGCCCCACACCTGGACAGCTCCCAGGCTGAGATGGGAACTGCGGTGACTCCTGGTATTTCTCCCTGGGCTGGGCATCTGGGACCCACCCAGACTGTGTCCCACAAGCTTTGGAAACCCCTCTTCTGTTGTTGTTCTCTTCAAACCACACAGAAAATCAACAGGTTCACGTTCACACTTGCTCCCTTGCTTCTCAGCTAGCAACTGAGACTATGAGCAGAGTCACTGTTCAAAATCACCCAGAAACTAAGGTTTAGAGACAGAGTTGGAGCTCCAGGTATTGATCCAGTCCTAAGCTTTCCATGGCCCCATCCTGCCATGTGTGTATATGTATGCGTGTGCGTGTGTGTGTGCATGTGATTCTAGGGCTGTGGGGAGTCCCTCCCAGGCTCTTGGTGAATGCTGCTCCACAAAGAAAGATCTGGAGGAGGACCTATGAGTAAAAACCCCAACACCACAAACTTGACAATCGTCCCAAGGACACTCCACATAGACAAACACGGGTGGGGCAAGAAGGTCATACAGCCTTGAGATCTTTAAAGACTCGATTGAGGGGCGCCTGGGTGGCTCAGCGGGTTAAGCCGCTGCCTTCGGCTTGGGTCATGGTCTCAGGGTCTTGGGATCGAGCCCCGCATCGGGCTCTCTGCTCAGCAGAGAGCCTGCTTCCTCCTCTCTCTGCCTGCCTCTCTGCCTGCTTGTGATCTCTCTCTGTCAAATAAATAAATAAAATCTTTAAAAAAAATAAAGACTCGATTGAAGAAATGTGGGACAACATCCCCAACCAGGGATATGTAGGCCAGTTGCCTACACTTTTGCTCAGTGGATGCATACAGTTAGATCAGAAAAGAAATGTTATTAGATTTGTTTTGCTACAAGAGGCCTCAGCAAGTAAAGAGACCAGCTCCCCATTTCATAGATTTGAGAACTGAGGCTGAGACTTGTCTCAGGTCACAAAGCAGTTCATGGGATTGGATGAGACAGTAAAGGCAAGGGTTAGGATCACTGTTGGTAGACGCCCAGGTCAGCCAGTGGGGAGGTGTTGTCTGGAGGGAAGCGGAAGAGAGGCCCCTGGGTGAGCTACCTGAGATAAATGAGGTGACTTCAACACTGAAAGTGGGTAGTGAGGCAAGTCCAGCAGGCAGAGAAGGGGACAGTGCAGTGCACGGACCCAGACACCTCTGGGAGAGGGAGAAGCTGTTCCCAGCCCTGCTGTCTCTTGAGCCCACTTCTCTGCCAGCCACAGCTCTGTGGACACAGACAGACTCCCAGCCACCGGGGCATTTGAAGCACAACAGGGCCTGGACTGGGAGCTTTTAGAGAGGCAGCAACCACATGACCCAAAGGTGGGGCCCAGAAGTCACCGGGAGGTGCCCCTGGATGGAGCAGGACATGCCATGGCCTGTCCCCTGAGGCTCTGGGCACCTCAGGTTTCGGCAACATCTGGCAGGGAAAGAGGGCAAGGTGGGGGCCCAGTCTCAGATGTCAAGAAAGCACTAGCTACAAGAGAGGGAGGAGCTGAAGTCCCCCCTCCCAAGCCTTTCAGCTGGCTGGAGTGCTTCAGAGGCAGGAGCGCACTGACCAGTGCCCACTGTGCGCGCTCTGCATGCCCAGCCTGGTTCGAGGAGCCCCAGTGACCTCACTTAATCCCTGCAACAACCTTATGACTATAATCCCCATTTTCCAGATGAAGAAACTGAAGCTCAGACTGAGTCACTTGCCCGGGGTCACATGGCCCCTAAGCAGCAAGTTCCCCGCCTAGAAGGTGGAAGAGAAACCAACCCCCGTCGCCCCCAGGCCCCAGGGTCAGACCGCAAGCCTGACACTGAGTTCCCGACTCAGTCCTTCAGGCCCCGAACCGTGTGACAGTAAGACAGACAGACAGCCCTGAATCTCGGCGCTGAAAGCAGAGGTGAGCCCCTCACGGGCGCCTGACCCATGGCCCATGCTTGGAACGTCATGGGATGGGGCACTCACTACCTCGTGATCAAAGCCTACAGTGGGAAAAAAACTCCTCCGAGACCCCGTGGTTCCGGGACAGCCAGTGCGTGGCCTGCGGGCAGCTGCCACCACCTCCCCCGTGTCCTGGGACAGCCTCTGCAACTCTCCTACTCTAGGAACTGCCAACATCTTTAGTGAGAGAGCTTGATGAATCCAATCTTCAAGTTGCAGGCAAGGAGACTGAGGCTCGAACAGGGCTCTGGGACTCTGTCACACCGGAAGTGAGAGCTAGGGCCAGGCAGGGGCAGGGAATGCCCTAGTGCCTGCTGTTTGTGGTGGGGGGCCGGCACCAGGGAGTGAGGGGGCTACCCAGGGGCCCTTGAGGAGGCCAGGGTTGGCGTGGAGGGGAGCCGGAGAGCTGGGAGGACTGTTTCCATTCTCACAGTGGGGAAGAAGACGACCATCTCCTTGACCCCTTCCAGGCCAAATTCCCTTCCCCTCCCCAGAGCACAGACCACCTTTGCCTGCAGTGCACACCACGGCCTACACACATTCAGAGTCTACACAGTGCAGGTTTTCTGGGACAAGCCCATGCTGGGTGCAAGGAGAGAAATAGCCAGACTAGTAGGACAGTGGAGATGGTCACTGGTCCCCATGTGCGCCGGGCCCTCACCACCTCAGGGCCTGCCTGCTCCATTTCCAACCACTGATACTAGGCTTTTAGCCCGAAAGCTCTCTCTGGCCATTGGCCTGCGCTGGGCTCCCACATCAGAAGGGCTAGGGAAGGAGCGCTCCCAGAGCAGGCTTCCTGGAGGAGGCAGCTCCCTGCCCCCAACAAGCATACTCTGGGTGTCTGGTCTACACTGCCTCCCCAGACCCAAGCCTCCTCTCTCAGAAGTCCCCCAGCACCACTGGCCAGTGGGGCTCCTCCTCTTCTCCCAAACCTCTTCCTTCCTCCTGTTCGCCTCCTCCTCCCCCTCATTCTCCCCTTCCTCCCCCTCATCCTCCTTTCTTCCTTTGCCCTCCTCCCCTCCCCTTCCTCCTGCCCCTTCTTATACTTACTCTCCCCCTTTCTCCTGTTCCTCCTACCTCCTTTCCCCCCTCCCCCTTCTCCTGTCTCTCCTCCTAGGGTCATTTGGCAACCTGACCACTTCCCCAGTTGTCTGAGCCAGAAACCTGGTCTCCTCTCTGCTCCAGCCTCCATACCCACTCCCTCAGCAGGTCCTATGTGGTTTGACTCCTGATTTCTCAAAGCTGTCTGCCATCTAATCACCTACATCCTCCCTCCAGTCCAGGCCACTCCTGTCTGGACACACCAGCAGGCCTCTAATGGGTTATGCTGTGGTGTCCCTCTGCCCCACATTCTCCGACCCGCAGATCACAGCTAAAGGGAATCTTCAGACTCCTCCCATCTGTCAGGGGTCAGCGGAACCGCAGGACCTTTTCAGATCCTCCAGCCCCAGGCTCTTCCTGTTACGGCCAGAAGCCACCCTCTACCTGGTGTGAGAGTTGCCCTGGCCCAGGCTGCATAGCTGGCCAACCTCAGAGGCCCAGAGAGGCTGGAGCAGGCCTGGCTCAGAGGAAACACTCACCAACCAGACGAAGGGAGGAGGAAATGCGCAGCGGAGAAGCAGATGGATGAGGAATGTGCCAAATGACACAGCGATGGACCATTGTATGAGGTGAAAGACTGGTGCACAGGTGGACGTTCAGGGACATGATGAATACATGGGACTGATGGGTGGATGGGCTGGTGGGTTGTAGCCAGAAAGATGGATGGGTTTGGCGGACAGAAAATAATTCAATGACTTGGATGGATGGCTTAGTGGCTGGATGAAGAGATGGATGGGTGGGCGGGCAGGCAGATGAGCAGACAGATGGACGGCCAGATGGATGGGTGGTGGATGGAAGGACACAGTGGTACTTGGGTGCACGGGTGAGTGGCTGGGATGGTGGGTGACTGGCCGGGAAATGGGTGAATACGTGGAAGGAAAGATGGCTGGATGCGCTGGGTAGGTGAGTGCACAGGTAGGTGGACGGCAGATGGATGGGAGGTGTGTGGAGCTAGGCTGACAGAGGGTTAAGGAGAGGCTGGAGGGGAGAGGGACAGGTAAGTAGACAGATGAGTGTCTGCTTGCCAGATGGCTAGATGGATCAATGCCCATCGGTGACCTCCATTTACCTCTTGATTCCTATCTTCTAAGTAACGGTGCTGAGCAGGCAAGTAGCTGTCTTCAAGGCTGTGTCAGCAGCAGCTGCCATTTCCCAGGCCCCAGCTGGAGAAGAATCGGTTGCTACAAGACCCTAAAGTTAACAGAGCAAAGCCGAATTACTATAGATGGTGCTGGTCTCCTCACAATGGCTCCAGAGTCTGAGATTTCCGCCTAAACCCACATTTCTGCTGCTTCCCTCAGGGTCCCGTGGGAGGTGGGAGAGGCCTCTGGCCCACACCTCTGACACCCACACCTTCGCAGCTTGCGAGTCTGTCTATGAAACTGTTCCAAACCAGCAGAGGGCAGAACAGGATGGGTCCCGGGGGAAAATTACAGCTGGTAATTATGGAGCGCCCACTGATTGCCAGACACTGTGGTAGGTGTTGCAGGGACATTAGCTCACGTTATCCTCACAACAATGCCACAGGGTTGGAACCATCCCTGTTCTCATTCCAGAGAGGTGGGCAATGTGGTAATTTCCCCAAGGTCACAGAGGATCTCAGGTCCCTAATCTGTGCTCCTAGCCTCCACCTGCAGAGCCTTCCCAGGGCTAACCACAGGGTTCAAGCATGGATGGACAGAAGGACAGACCGATGGATGGATCATGGATAGATGGATGGATGATGCGTAGGTAGGTGGGTGTGTCTGTGGCTGGATTATGGACGGATGGGTGGGTGGGTGGATTATGGGTGCATGTGTGGGTGTGTGGTGGATTACAGATGGACAGATGGGTGGGCGTGTGGATGGCGGATGCTAGACAGACCGATGAGTAGGTGAGGAGAGGAGCAAGTGAATGCATGGGTGGGTGGGTGGATGCAGTGGCGTGGTGAGTGGGACAGATGACTTTACAGATGAGTGCATGGGTGCATAAATGTCTCTACGGATCGGTGCATGTTGGTAACCTGTCAGACACTTGCCTAGGGCGTACACACACCCTATGTCGTCCCAGCAACCCAGAAGCCTCACTTTTCCCACTGTCAAAGGGGCCCTTGCTTTTCTCCCCACTGTGCTGTGTGGATGGGAGGACAGTGTGGCGGGAGGGCCCTCCGTGAGCTTCCAGAGGCAGACCCACTCACCTTCCCCCACCTCCCAGCCACCGAGGCCACAGAGCCCCACCCCTTCACAGCTGAGCTGGCTGCCGTCCACTGTCGCACTGACTTTTCTGGCTGGGATCAAGGGCACTGTGGGTGAGTCACCCCCACATCATAAGCCTCCTGGGGCAGGTGACAGCGATGGGTTTAGAGGCACACAGACCTGGGTCAAGTCTTCTGCCCATCACAAGCCATGTGACCTTGGGTGACTCACTTCCCCCTTCTGGGTCTCTGCTCACTCCATAAGGGAATGTCCTTCTGGTTCCTTTTCACCTTCCAAGCTCTTATCTCAAGACTCCCTGTCCTCAGCCCCCTGCTGCCCCATCCCTCACCATTCCCTGAGCAGTGGCTGTGGGTCTGCAGGGCTCCTCTCTTAGCCCCGACACCCTGCAAGTGATGGGGAAACTGAGGCCCAGGAAGGCTCTATCATAGACCCACATCACACTGGGAATCTCCATGGCAAAGACTTGTGCCCAAATCCCTGATCTTTGCCCTTCCCCTAGAATGGGCCGACACTGTGCCTGGCCTGAGGGCCCATTCCTGTCTTCAGTTACTCCAACTTTTAGTATCACCTTGAGGGAGGGCTTCTTGTCCTGGCTGCACAGACACGGTAAATTGGGGCTCCCAGAGGCTAAGTCACTTGCCCTGGGTCCCCTGGAGCTGGAACTCCAAAAGATGAGCTGTCACAGGGCAAACTTTTAGGGGGAAAGATGTGAGACGGTCCATCCCGCCCCACTTTCTGTGGGCCTGTTTGGTCCTCTGGCCAGCCCCAGGCTCTCTCAGTCTTGTTTCTGATGCCCTAGTTCCTAAAAGGGCTTTCCCCAGACCCACAAACCCAATCACATGTGTTCTCACATGTGAGGAGGGCAAATTAGTCCCACTCTCCAGGGAAACAGAGGCTCCAAGCAGAGAAGTGACTGGCCCAAGATCACAAAGCCACCGAGTGAGTGGCATTTTGGAGATAGGAACTCAGGTCTCTGGACACCCTCTCCAGTGCTCCACCTGCTACCCTGAGATGACCACAGTAGCCCATGATGTGAATTCAAACCTCTGAAGTTCACCAAATGCTTTCTGAGTCATGAGCACGGTCCCAGATTGGATCGGTTGGGGGGTGGGATGGAGCTTGCACATAACATGGGAGCAACCCGAGCCCAGACTGGCCAGACTGGCCCTCAGACTGCCAGGCAGCGAGGGCAGGGCCTGGATGGACCCTGAAGCTTCCCTACTTCCCCTGCCAGTGCCAGTCTGTCAGCCAAGGCCAGGGCTAAAACTGCCTGGGGACAGGGCGAGGCATTTCCCCTCCCTGAGGGCCAGCTTCATCCTCCACAAAATGGGCTGATGACACCGGCCCAGCGGATGTGCCCATGCAATTCAGTGTGGTAAGGGAGATGAGCTCTGGGCACAGGGCCTGGAACAGCAGGGCCCTGCAGGAGGCAGCTGTCACCACCCCTGATCTCAGTCCTCCCTGGGGGGGGGGGGGCGAGTGTGTCAGTGAGCCCTGATTCCCTAAGCCAAGGCCTGGATGACCCCAGCTCAAGAAGGGCCCTTCCTGGGCCTCAACCTCCTCCGTTTGCAAAAGAGGTACAGCCTACCTACCTCCAGACAGTCAGGGGAGCAAAGGGAGGCCCTGTCCCGGTGCAGACCTGGGGTAAGGGCCAGCCCCTCCAGGGTTCTCTGGAAGGTTCTCTTGCAGGGTCTGAGAGCAGACATAGAGATTCCCGAGAGGATGGAAAGGTGGCATATGTATCCCTCGCCCTCCCACGCAGTCCCGTGTGACCCTCTCAAGATGCACGCCAAGAGGCCAGGAAGCAGGAGAACCAGGAGCTGGCAGAGTCTGGAGCCTGGCTACCTCCCTCCTCTGTGCCCAGCAGATGCTGCTGCCACCACTGCAGGCAAACCTCAGGCCACTCCTGCTCCATGGCCTGGTGACAGGGCTACACACTCTGATCCAGGGACAAGCTGGGCCAAATGGCCAGCAGAAGTGGACATCTGCCTTCTGAGCCCCAAGGTGAAGCCAGGGCAGGAGATGCTGGCCCCCAAGTTCGACAACAGGTCATGCCAGACACTGGGGAATGTTTGGGAGGGTATTTTTATCTTGAGAACATTCTTCTACAGCAGGTGGGGATGGGAGGGAGACAGGTTGTCTTTGGCCCCAGGCCTCTGGATGTAGCCGAGGACAGAGGTCCCTGGGAGCTCTCTGCTAGAGGGCCATTAGAGACCCGTCCCGAATCTTCCACCCCGGGAGCATATGGGATCTAAAGGGTCTTGGGGCAGGTGTCTGTCCCTCTCTGGGCCTCCCTCGTACAGTCAGCCCTTCCTGAGGGCCTGCTCAGGCTGGGCTCAGCTGGGCACCAGTGACTTGGATGGAACAGCAAATGCTTGCCCTCGTGGGTTGCCTTGCCAAGCAAGGGAGAAAGTGAATAGACCAGCAGTCACAACAAGGCTGGCTCAGAGCCACAGTCAGAGCCCTCAGCGCCCAGGACAGATGGCTAACCCAGTCGGGGTGCAGGGGGGTTTCCTGGAGGGAGCAACAGGAGAAAGCCCAGCCCGAGACGGAGCGCAGTGCTGTCAGTAGCACCTAGAATCCCATGGGCTACGGTGCACATGGGGCTCTGCTCCTCACACTCTGGGCCTTGGGCAAGGCTCTTCCCACCTCTGAGCCTCCCTGTTCCTGTCTACAACCCCAGGGGCTGGCCCTTCCAAGCCCAACATTCCAGAATCCTAAAGGATTTGGGGCTGAAGAGGGTGTAGAGAGACAGACAGGGACGTCCTCATCCTACTAACAGAGAAGTCCTGTGTGTGTAGGCACTGTGGCCAAGGCGTGACACTGACAGATGAAGAAACTGAGGACCTGAGAGGCGCCAGATACCATACTGATGATATTGGAATTGATCCCAAGGGCAATGAAGGGTCAGAAGGAAACTTGAAAGTATGAGTTGGGGCAAAATGGCCTGGGTTCAAATCCTATCTCTGTCCCTTCCTGTGTGACCTTGGCAAATCATACGCCCTCTCTGAGCCCATCTTCTGACTTATAAATTGGGATTAATTGTGATATCATCTCATGGGGTTTCATCAAGTTAATACATGGAGGTTGCCCAACTGGAAATTTCCTGGTTCCCCACTGCCTCCCATCACCACATACCTGAGCCCCAATTCACACTAGAGGGGGCCATGGGCCCCTGGAGGGCCTGGGCTGGACCTCACTCCAGGCAGGAAGGAAGGAACAGATAGAAAGAATGGGAAGGAACCCCAGGGGGAGGTACACAGTGAGCAAAGTCACCGTGGCCTCTATTTTTCTTAAAGCTGTAATTTTTCAAGCTTCAACTAAATTGGAGTCTCAGACATTTCCCAAGCACCCAGCATGTTCACAGGAGAGCAAAGACCTGAGATAAAGGGACAAGAACAGCGTGGCACAAGGAAGACCATGAAAAATAAAATAAGGCAGGAAAACTTACTAACATAAAAATATTTACAATGTTGGGGCACCTGGGTGGCTCAGTGGGTTAAAGCCTCTGCCTTCAACTCAGGTCATGATCTCAGAGTCCTGGGATCGAGCCCCACATTGGGCTCTCTGCTCAGCATGGAGTCTGCTTCCTCCTCTCTCTCTGCCTTCTTCTCTGCCTACTTGTGATCTCCGTCTGTCAAATAAATAAATAAAATCTTTTTTAAAAAAGAAAAAAAAATTATGATGTTGTTTATTAAAACCCATCATAAGCAAAAAAGGCAAATGAAAACATTTACTATAAAGAAGACTGGTGCACTGAATATACAAAGAGTTCCTATAAATCAACAACAGAAAAGGACACGATAGGAATGAACACAGTGCTAGAGGTAGGCTCTCCACTGAAGATCGTGTGACCCCCAGCAACTGATGACTCAAGAATGTCATGCTTCAGAGCCTCAGCATGAGAGGGCCCCTCCCAGGGAAATGCCTTGAGCTGCCTTCCAGAACTCAGTGTAACCTTTAAGCACGAAGGATACCTCCTCTATAAAGCCTTCCAAGATTTCTCAGGGTCCCCTGTTGCTCTTTGCCAAGTCCTCCCCTGTCTTGGGCCCTGGAACCCAGTGCCCAGCTTTGGCTGAGTACCTGTCATTGCATCAGAGAATGTTCCACAAGCATCTTTGATAGAGGAATAAATAGGACACAGAGAGGACCATGGTCATGTCCAGGGTTACCCATCTGTGAGCTGAGTCTCAGAGCCAGGTGTCTGTCTGCTCTAGCCACCACATCCCCAATGGACCCTCCAGACCTGCCTTCCCCCATGAGGGAAAAGGCCCCACCTTGGGAGCTGCATTTCTTCATAACAGGCTGGGCACCACGCAGGGTCTGTCTAGATAAGGCTGGGCAGGTTCAGAGCCTGAGCACTGGCCCCAGTCCCCCTGTGACTCCAACGCTCTGCTGGGGGAACACGGAGACAGCTGTTCCTCTTCCACCTTTTTTACCTCCCCTTTTGGTACATTCAGCTTATTTGGGGAACAGAAAATGCCCTGGGACAGCCTGACAGACCTCTGAGGGGCCTGGCATAGATGGAAGGCTGAGCTCTATGATCAGGAGTCCAGGAAAGCAGAGGAGACTTTCTAGAAGGTCCTGGGCCTTCACCTCCTCACAAGAATCACACCTAACACTTACTCACTCAGCAGGCATCTACAGAGCCTCTACTGTGTGTGGACAGGGTCCATGGGGCCGACACTCACGTGGAGCAAGACAGGCAAAAAACATGTTGGGGGGAGCAAGTAATTCCAGAGGCAAGGTGGGCACTATTCTACAGGTCTTCCAGGAAATTGTGACATTTGACTTGAGAGCAGCACGAGAAAAGTTTGTGGGAACAGTGTTCCTGGAAGTGGGAACATCAAGAAAGAAGGCCTTGAGGCTGGACTGTTGCTCTATGTGTTCAAGGAACTGGAGGGAAGTTGGGAGGGCTGGAGCTGAGTGTGTCATAGAGAAGAGAGGAAGCGAGAGGGGACAGGACCAGCTCAGAAAGAGAGGACTTGGCTAGAGACACACAGATGGGGGCACCCCGGCCTCTTCTTGCTCATCAGTCAGTGGCAGTAATAACCCATGTCCCAGTAGTGGTGCTCAAAGAAATGCTTCCGACCTCCTTGCCTTGCCCCCCGCCAGACCCCCTGCCCAGTGCCCTCTCTTCCTCATTTTCCCACAAACTCCAATGCATCCTTCAACACCCACTTCCAAGCCCCCACCCTTGTGCTTCCCTCTGTCCTTGATCAGACCATCCTGAGTAGCAGCTACCTGTCCCTCCAAGGATTCCCCACCAGGCCAGGGGCCCCCTGAGGCCAGAGCCTGGGACTGACTGCCCTGAGCATGGGAGTAGGGTTCTGAAAGAGACTAAGGAAGGCAATACGGACTAAGCCTCAGAAGGCCCCTCCTGAATAGGCCACTGTGACCCTTAAGGCCCTCACCACAAGACTGCAGGCATGGCGGCGGTCCACCCCAAGACCCCTTCAGTCTCAGCTCATCATGGGACCTTGCCCTGTCTGGATGTCAGTTTCCCCATCAGCCCAATGAGAAGTTCTTCTGGGTCTTGTTCATCCCGTCTCAGGGAGAAGGCTATGGCCTGAACGGGAGTCTCCCACCTCCTTCCCCTACTGACTGCTCACAGCAGCACGGCCCCACAGGGAGCAGGGGGCCCGCAGGGAGCAGGGACCAGGCTGCCATCATCAGAGCCCACTGCGAGCTCCAGTGAGCCCACAGCCCTGGAAACGTCAGCTTTCTGCCGTGGCAGCAGGGAGACACCGGGACAAGCCTCAGGGTGTTGGGGGATCCTCCCACCTGCTGGGACACATCCCCACAGCAGCCTCCCCAGAGCAGCCAGGCAGGTGGCACTGAGGGTACAGTGAAGCCTGCTCCCCCCTAGCTATGGCCACGAAATGGAAGCAGAGGCCTCTGCGTAGGACATCTCGGTTGGTCCCTAAGCCCTCAGGAGGGCTGCTCAGGGACACCTGAAGCCAAACAAAGGAGACTTGCAGGGGGTAGCCAGGGGCCGAGGGGTCTGGAGGACACTGCGGGGTGGGAAGGGGGGTGCAGGGTTGTGTGGTTCCTGCCACACCATAGCACGTTCCAGCAGGTCCTACCCTGGGACCCAAAAATGAAATCCAGGGTTCTCTGAACTTGATGGGAAAAACCCATGAACTTCCCCTTTTCTCTCTGCAAAATGTACCGCTCCCTCAGTGACAAGTGGAGGCAGTGAAGGCTGGCAGCATGCACCCAGTGGGGTCAGTCCTGGGGCCCCCGCCAGCTCTCGCTGTCGAACGCGTTCCAAAGCCACCTTGTGCCGATGACCGGGACACACGTGCTGATAAACAATTCCCATGTCTGCTTCCCTTTGTGGTCCTCTGTGGGTTCACTGATGCGTTCAGGAATATTATCCCAAGCAAGTGTACCTCAAAGCCATCCCCAGCCAGCTATCTCAGTCCTGGGGCCCTCCTGTATGACATGTTGACGTTGCCTGAGCCATCGCGCACCCTCCCTGGGCCATCGCGCTCCCTCAGTCATGTGTCTGTTCCCTAGGCCTGTCTGCAGCGAGCACCACCTCCAGAGATGCCCTATACAGGGTGTCCTGTGAACGGGGTGAAAAGCCCCTGCCCCCCTCCCAGGGTTCATAACAGACATTTCAGAAAAAAAGGAACAAACAATTCAGGCCGCACCGAGGCTGTCCAGCCACTGGGGAATGGAAACGTCAGTTTCTATTCTAGCTGCGTGGAGAAAACCAGGCTTCCACGTGGAACAGCAAATGCACAGGCCTGAGGCAAGAAGGAGCTACAGTCCGAGGGAGGAGGGTCAGCAATTGGGAGCCAAGGTGAGACCTGAGACGGCCTGGGCGGGGCCTCAGCCTATGACCCAAATATGATGTCCCAGGTCCGACCCAGAGTTACCAGGGACTCCTTCTGTGGCCCAGCCCAGGAACACGCACCTGAGGAATTCTCTGGAACACAGAAAAGAGTACTGACAGCATCTTCTTCCATGCATTCCCTCATCTAGTCCTGGGTGAGGTGCAGGCTCTTCTTGGGCCAGTGTCACAATAAGACTGAAGCTGGGGGTAGGAAGGGACCCAGAGCCGCCCCCACAGCTGCCTTACCCCAGCTTCATCCTCACACACGCTTTTCCAACCCCAGCACATAGGAAAGGCACCCCCACTGTGCTTCAGGCACGCCCAACACTGTGACCTAGGCTGCTTCAGTTCATGGTAGCATGCCTCTTGATAGAGGCTGGAGATGAACTCAGAGAGGGTGAGCACCCTGCCCAGGGTCACATGGCTGGTGTCCACAACAGAGGGCACAAGAACCCAGGCCTTCCAGGGCCATGGAAACACAGACCCTGGACTTGACCACATGAGCCTGGCCCTGATGTCTCTAGGACAAACACCAGTTTCTCCAGGTGCCTGGAAGAGAATAAGGTACATTTGGGGGCATCTATCCTAGAACAGGGGGCATGCCCAGCAGGTCTCTGACCTGGGAGAGAACCCCAGGAAAAGCTTTCCCACGCCTGAAGCTTTTAGGTAATACCCCATGTGTGTGCCTGTCCACACTGCCAAGAGCCACTACCCACATGTCCTGCCCTAGAAGAAGAACCAGGGTCCGAGAGAGACCCCAGCACATCAAAGCCATGTGCCAGTCAGCGCCAGAGGGCCGCCTCCTCCTTGGGTGACGTATTCTGGAGAGGTCATGTGGGCCTAGGGGCCAAGCTGGTGGCCCACAGCTGGGAGGAGGAACAAGGCTGCTTCCTACTCCCATTCTCAGACCAGCATCTGCCAGCCAGAGGGAGATGCTGGGGGGCTGGAGATCCCCCCACACTGGTCACGGCCCTGCCTGCTCCAGCTTGCCCTGCCTCCGTCTGGAAGACATACAGTTGTGGGATTAATCCTTGCCTCCATTTCCACACCGGTCAGACAGGCCTAATTCTACAGCCTGCCTGGCGCAGCTGCTGGGGACTTAACCGAGGTAGTGTGTGCCGAGTGCTCTGACCGGAGTCCGGCACACAGAAGGTGCTTGTGTGTGGGCACAGCCTTGCGTGGATATCACGTCCGGAGTTTGGGTGTATGCTTTTCTAGAAATGTCAGTGATCTGTAGGCACCCGACCCCCAGAAACAGATCTTGAGGGAAGGATTTAGGAACAGGAAGTTTATTTAGGAGGTGATCCTGGGCTTTTGGGAAAAGCAGGAGAAGGATGACAGCAAGTCACAGGGGTGCTGCTGAGCGAGTCCCTCCTGGGACACTTAGGCTCCAGCCTGTTGGTGCCTAGAGCTCGAATCTTGGTTATCCCCCCAAAGGGCAAGGAAGTCCCCGAAGCGGTCTGTGGTGCTCCTGGGAGGCAGGGGCTGCAGTGGCCCGAGGCTCTCCACCCCGCCAAGGGGTACAGGGCCGGGAAGGTGCAGTTTAGGAGGTGTTCGTCCCCAGGAGTGCCCCCGCAGACAGCTCTGGGGACCGGAGGAGAGTTAGGCTCTGGGCAGAAGTGCAAGGGATGAAGTGGACAGCCCCGCCTGCTGGGGTCACCTGCAGGGCGGTGCACCCCTGCTCCTTCGCAGGAACACAGGGGTGCCTGTGGTGTCTACTGCATGTGCAGTGTGTGCACGGACATGGGCCTGCGCCTTCCCAGGACAATGTGTGCTGACGTTTGTACAGGGGTTGGACACCATGGCCGTAAGTCTCTGCGTGTCTGCTCTTGCATACGTGTTATATACATGTTCAAGCTTTACGAGGCGTGGCACAAACGTGCATGTGTGCACGGGGCAGGTGCACTTGCATGCACTACAGTCCCTCGCCCAGCACTGGTTGGCAGTGGCCATGGGATGGCAGATATGGTCTGGTCACCTTGGCAACAGGGTAGGAGCTGGCTAAGCTGGGACAGCCTTCGTTCAAAGGAAAAAAACAAACAAACAAACAAACAAACCACTGAACACAAAGGGTGGGAAAAGAAAAGGAGCTGGGGGCTGGGAGGGGGCAAAACGCAGCCCCTCGAGCCCCCAGGTTCTGCTCTCAGCTACCCCACCAAGCCCCTGAGCTAGCAAAGAGCTGCCAGGAGCCGAGACGCTGGTCCATGGTCCATATGTGTCCCAGCTTGCTGATTATCCCCAGTGTAAGACCCCTTCTGAAGCCTGGGAGTTCCCCTTAGAGGACAGCAAGTAGGGATGAGGTGGGCGCCCTGGGCCCTGACTGCTGGATATGGGGATAGCCCACATTCAGAACCACTGAGCTCCAGCAGAGGGCGCCCCTGACACCAGGCACTCTGCAAACCAGGGCACCCTGGGGCCCTGCCCACGCAGAAGTCACCCTCTCCTGGGGCACCTGGGTGGCTCAGTGGTTTAAGCCTCTGCCTTCAGCTCGGGTCATGATCTCAGGGTCGCGGGATCAAGCCCCGCATCGGGCTCTCTGCGCAGCAGGGTGTCTGCTCCCCCCACCTCCTCTGTCTGCCTCTCTGCCTGCTTGTGATCTCTGTCAAAGAAATAAAATCTTTAAAAAAAAAAAAAAAAAGAAGTCACTCTCTCCGGACAATTAGCACACTAATTTCACACGCTGCCCCACGGCTAGGCCATTAGCCCAGATCCTGCGATGATTTATTCACGAGCTCCTATCTCTTTCTCATCCCCACGGCCTGCTCATCAGCCTCACAGCCTATGCTGGGAGGGATGACCCACAGACGCTTGCCTAACCTTGCTCAAAAACACAGCCTACTATAAATATTTCATCAGACCAAACGCAAGGGATGAAACCGCTGGTGATCCGCTCCCTGCAGGCCACCAGGAGCTGGACTCCCCATGGGGGTGGCCTCCAGGAAGTGACCTCCAGCACTGCGGCTGGCGACGTCCGACGTTCCCTTCCCTCTTCCAGGGTGGCCCAGGCCTGAGAGCCTGTGGCAGGACCTCTGCTCACATCACGGGGCTTTACCCTGACTGCCTTACTGTGTCCTGACTGGGCCCTATGGGACAGAGTCTGCTATTAGCCTCATTTGACAGAGGAGGAAACTGAGAGATGAAGGCACTTACCTAAGGCCACACTGCCTGTCAGAGACAGAGTGGGACCTACCCGTGGTGGGCAGCCCCAGATCCCCTGAATCTCGACTCCCAGAGTCCCAGTGCAGCCCTGTGAAGCAGGCACTCTCATGATCCCTGTTATACAGATAAGGACACCAGGGCTCAGAGAAATGAAGTGACTTGCTCAGGGCCACCTAGCTGGGAATGGAGGCCAGGCAGGTGACCTTGACCAATAATGTGCTCAAGTCCATGCCCTGGTTGACTGCACCAATGGGAAGGGCCCTCAGATCATAGCGCTACCCTCTTGTCATCCCCCTCACAGAGAAGGGGCCCCTTGTACAGCCAGACAGGCCAGGCCTCAACAAAATCAGGCTGGGGAATTCTGGAAACCCCGTGCCCACTCCCACGGCATCCCATAACCTCCAGCTTTCCCTGAGACCCCTGGGAACAGAACTGCCTAGAACCCTAAATCCTGACAAACAGACTGGCCCCCTCTTTGGGCCTCAGTGTCCTCATTTGTAAGATGGCCCTGACAGTGTCTCCAGGGCCTGGGGCGGGCACGTGAAGACTTGGTTGACAGCACGAGGCCCGCAGGCTGTGATAACCCAGCAAGGCGGCTCTGTGCATTCGTGCGGCTTGCAAAGCCCGAGGTAGAGCACCTGCTTCAATCCAGATGGCATGAGCTTTGAAGTGGGCCTGCTCTGGGTTCAGATTCCAGCTCTGTGACTCCCTGGGTATGTGTCTTGGGCACCTGGCCGCCATCTCTGAGCCCCAGTTTCCCTACCTCTCAGCTGAGGATGTCACTTCTGCCCCATGGGACTGGGGGAACGAGGGCTGTCCAGGTGTTCCCCGACTCATCTCTGACCTCGGCTAGCACTTGAGAGCCAACCAGCCCCTCACTTCCATTTCAACTCCAACGTCAGGGCACCTTTGAGCAACCCCAGCCAGTATCTCCCTGCTGGGAACACTGAGAGGCCACCACACCAGGCCTGCCAGAGACCTAAGGACAGGAAGACTGTGGCCCAACTGGGGAGCAGGAGTCCCAGGCTGGCCGCAGAGGTCCAAGACCCAGAGAGGGCAGGCTGAGCAGGAGCCACAAACAGGACAGTGCAGGGGTGCTGGACCAGCCCGGAGAGCTCGGTCCATGCACCCTGCCTCACACGAAGCCAGACTGCCCTGCCCCTCTCTCTGGACCTGTCCACGGTGCCTGACAGAACCGGCCATGTTCAAACTGTAGCTCTGGCCCGCAGACGTTTTGAGACTTGGGCAGCTACCTATAGCACTCTGGACCTCAGTTTCTCCATCAGGGGTACTAAGAGGTGATTGCCGTGATGATAAACAAGTTTGTGAACACTCAGAACCATGCCTGGCATAGAGAAATATTCTCATCACTATCACTATGATTCACAGCAGCAGCATTTCTGTGCCGGGCACTGGGGTATGGAGGGAAGAGACCCACAGAGCCCAGCACCACCACACTGTGTGTTTGTGGGTTCTCTCCAGGCCTGCCAGCTCCAGGGGTCCTCAAGCACTTTCAGGTACCCTTTTTCTGTGGCCCCAAGAGGGCCAGGAAAGAGTTTCTGTAAAAAAAATGATGGGACATTTCCTGACAGTTTATCTCTGGCCACACTGAACTCCCAGCTGGTCCCATCTCCATATGCTTTTGTCCCGGCTATGCCCCTAACCCCCAGGTTGCCCACCACCTGGCTGACCTCTGGCTTCCCCTTCAGGCTCCCAGGCTGGGTTTGGGCTCTCCCCTGGGTTTCTCTCTGAGACAGCTCTGACCATCCTCAGCCTCAAGCTGACCTTCTAGTCCCTGATCCATCTCCGGGACCACCAAGCATGGGGCCAGGAACAGAGCAAGGGCTCAGGGTCGGCGTGCAGAAAAACAATGATCTATAATGTGAGTTTGTGTTTATCGAGCTTATACTATACACCAGCCTTTGGCCCCAAGGACAACATTCTTTCATTTAAGCCACCTGAGTATCTTATGACATAGGTACTATTATTTTACAGAGGAGAAACTGAGGCTTAGGGCGATGGCCTGAGAACCCTGGAGACTCTGTGAGCCACAGCCCAAATCCAGACTTCTGTGGCCTTCTGAGGGCTGCTCTGTCAGCCAGAGCCCGACCCCGGGACTGGGGCTCACCAGAGCACCGGGGGGGCCAGAAATTCCCTTCAACCTCCCTGAGCCTCATGTCCTCATCTGTAAATGGGCATGACCAAGGGAAGGCATCTTCCAGGATTATTGTGTGAGAGCAATGTGTGAGCACCCACAAAGCTCTGAGGCAGCAGAAGGTTCCAGTAAACACGCTTTCCAGAGACCCAGGAGCCTGCAATTTCCCTCCACCTGGGGTAGAGGTTGGGCAACAGGTGAGCCAGATAACCTGGGTGTTGGGGCTCTGCAGGCACCATGGCACGGGGAGCAGTGGCAGAGGGATGGTGGAGGTAATAAGAGACACATGACTTAAAACCCCATCCCTGGCCTGGGAGTGGTCTCAGCCCCTCCCCAGAGAGTGGAGGGCTGGGCCAGAGGGGCAGCAGTAACTGAGGGTCAGAGCCTGGGCAAGTGGGGGCCCAGCCCAGGTATGCTACCCACACCTGCCCACACTGCCCCCAATGCCGTCAGGTCATGCCCTCCTCACTGGTCGCAGCGCACATCTTTCCCACCTGCTTAACAAAACTCAGCTGTGCGCCCCCCCTCTCCAATGCCCACACGCACCTTCAGGCTTTCCTCCCATCTCTACTCCTTGTCTGTCTGTCCTGCCCCCAAACCAGCCCCCTCATCGTGGGCCACAACCCATCGATACCGTCTGCCATTTGGACAGTCTGACCCTGTCTCCACGCCTGGTCCCAGGCCCCAGAGTCTGAACTCACTGGCCTGGGCTCCGCCTCCTGAGGTCACTGGGTTGTGGGGAGGGAAAGCAGGGGGGGAGGGGTCCACAAAACCCCCGCTCCCAACAGTACCAGCATCCCCAGGCCAAGGGGAACCAGGTGGCTGGGACTCCCTCCAAATCCAGCCTCCAGGCACAGCCCTAGTGGGGGGCTCTTGCCGGATCCTCAGTGCTGACAGGCTGATTAAGGGGTGGGAGATCAGCTAGGCCTCTGCCTCCTGCCTCAGCAGCTGCAGCCTGTGGGGGAGTCCGACGGCGGGGGCTCGTGTTGGGAAGTGGCCTCTATCTCCTGCCTGCCTTTCCATGCCCACTCCCCTTCCCTGGGGAGCCCTATCTGCAGGACGGGACCCTGCTGAGCACACATATGTCCATGACCCCCACACGGACAGAGGCGGAGTCCCAGACAGTTACCAGTCCAAGCAGAACTCTTGGACCCAAGACCCTTCTAGGACCTCTAGTTGGTAGCTTTTTATCCCCATTTTACACACAGGGAAACTGAGGTTCAGAAAAGCTCTGTGGCATGCTTGGAGCACTTCCTGCAGAAGTTGCTGCAGCTCAGGAAAAGGGGATGGGAAGCGGCTTCAAGATGCCCTGGCACCCGCCACACACCTGGCACTCCCCACAGATTGCCCTGGTTTACCATAAGGATAGTCCGAGGAGGCAGAGACTGAGATGCGGGCACCTGCCGCTCAGTGAGGAGCCCAGAGTGCAGGTTGAGCCCTGAAGCAGTTGTACCAGAAGTCGGAGTCATGGCTGGTCCTCCCACCTGCCGGCCACCACCAGCCCCGCTAGGAGGCTTTGCGGGGGGGCACCCGCAGCCTGGGGAGAGGCCGAGGAGGGGGCAGAGGGTCAGTAAAAGGTAGGAGCACAGTTCTGGCCATGGAGGGTTGAAGGGGCCCATGGACACGCAGGGAGATGCCGCTGGGCAGGCAGGAGGCTGAGCCTAGAAGGGGAAAGCAGGCCTGGACTAGGGACAAAACTGGGAGCTGACTGAGGGGATGGCTGAGGCCATGTGTGGGAGGAGAGGGCACCCCAGCAAGCACACTTCCAGGCACTGGGGTGGCTGTGGAGCCACACAGGCCTTCCTGCAGGGAGCGAGGGCCGCGGACCCAGACAGTGCTGACGGTGAGTGGGACAAATGCTGGAGGTGACCGTGGGGGACACAGGTGACCTGGACCTGAGCAGTTTTCACTGCTGTCATAGGTATAAAGATCAGGGACGAAGCCCAAGACGCGAAATTGGGGAAAGCAACTGGGGACATACCCTGTGAGGAGTTCTGTGCTTGCAGAGAGCAAGGAAATGAGCAGAAGCTTGGGACGGGGGGCAGAGATGATGTTTCCAATGTGGGAAGATAATATAACCTCAGAAGCCTAAACACAGGGTTGTCATCTGACCCAGCCCTTCCTCCCCTACATGTACACACAAGGGGACTAAAATCAGCGCCCGTACAAAACACCTATTTACAGCAGCGTGACTCATGACAGCCACAGGCAGAAACAGTTCGAATGCCCATCAGCCACTAAAGGATACAAGGACTGTGGACGTTCATCAGTGGCACAGCACTCAGCCATAAAATGAATCAGGTACCAACCCCACAATGACGTGGCTGAACCTCAGAAACACTTCGCTAAGTGGAAGAAGCCTGACACGAAGACTTGTGAGATCCCATGTTTACAAACATCCAGAGTCAGTAAACAGACAGAAAGTAGACGTGTGGCCTCCAGGGCCCGTGGGGTGGAGAGTGGGGCTCGCAGAGTGCAGAAGGACTCCTCACCGGGCACGGGGCTTCCTCTCGCAATGGAAAA
Organism: Lutra lutra; assembly: GCF_902655055.1. Lineage (NCBI taxonomy): Eukaryota > Metazoa > Chordata > Mammalia > Carnivora > Mustelidae > Lutra > Lutra lutra. The sequence goes on along the minus strand of NW_025923842.1, from coordinate 33,039 downwards.
GTTTTGGAACAAGATGAGGGACTTGTTGAGCAACACTGAGAATGTTGTAGATGCCACTAAATGGATCACTTTAATTAATTTTTTTTTATTTTTTCAGCATAACAGTATTCATTATTTTTGCACCACACCCAGTGCTCCATGCAATCCATGCCCTCTACAATACCCAACACCTGGTGCCCGCAACCTCCAAACCCCCACCCCTTCAAAATTCTCAGATTGTTTTTCAGAGTCCATAGTCTCTCATGGTTCACCTCCCCTTCCAATTTCCCTCAACTCCCTTCTCCTCTCGATCTCCCCTTGTCCTCCATGCTATTTGTTATGCTCCACAAATAAGTGAAACCATATGATAATTGACTCTCTCTGCTTGACTTATTTCACCCAGCATAATCTCTTCCAGTCCCGTCCATGTTGCTACAAAACTTGGGTATTCATCCTTTCTTTTTTTTTTTTTTTTTTACAGCTTTATAAACATATATTTTTATCCCCAGAGGTCTGCGAATCGCCAGGTTTACACACTTCACAGCACTCACCATAGCACATACCCTCCCCAGTATCCATAACCCTACCCCACTCTCCCAACCCCCTCCCCCCATCAACCCTCAGTTTGTTTTGTGAGATTAAGAGTCACTTATGGTTTGTCTCCATCCCAATCCCATCTTGTTTCATTTACTCTTCTCCTACCCCCTCAACCCCCCATGTTGCATCTCTTCTCCCTCATATCAGGGAGATCATATGATAGTTGTCTTGCTCCAATTGACTTATTTCGCTAAGCATGATACCCTCTAGTTCCATCCACGTCGTCGCAAATGGCAAGATTTCAATTCTTTTGATGGCTGCATAGTATTCCATTGTGTATATATACCACATCTTCTTTATCCATTCGTCTGTTGATGGACATCTAGGTTCTTTCCATAGTTTGGCTATTGTAGACATTGCTGCTATAAACATTCGGGTGCACGTGCCCCTTCGGATCACTACGTTTGTATCTTTAGGGTAAATACCCAGTAGTGCAATTGCAGGGTCATAGGGTAGTTCTATTTTCAACATTTTGAGGAACCTCCATGCTGTTTTCCAGAGTGGTTGCACCAGCTTGCATTCCCACCAACAGTGTAGGAGGGTTCCCCTTTCTCCGCATCCTCGCCAGCATCTGTCATTTCCTGACTTGTTAATTTTAGCCATTCTGACTGGTGTGAGGTGATATCTCATTGTGGTTTTGATTTGTATTTCCCTGATGCTGAGTGATATGGAGCACTTTTTCATGTGTCTGCTGGCCGTCTGGATGTCTTCTTTGCAGAAATGTCCGTTCATGTCCTCTGACCATTTCTTGATTGGATTATTTGTTCTTTGGGTGTTGAGTTTGCTACGTTCTTTATAGATTTTGGACACTAGCCCTTTATCTGATATGTCATTTGCAAATATCTTCTCCCATTCTGTCAGTTGTCTTTTGGTTTTGTTCACTGTTTCCTTTGCTGTGCAAAAGCTTTTGATCTTGATAAAATCCCAATAGTTCATTTTTGCCCTTGCTTCCCTTGCTTTTGGCGATGTTCCTAGGAAGATGTTGCTGCGGCTGAGGTCGAAGAGGTTGCTTCCTGTGTTCTCCTCAAGGATTTTGATGGATACCTTTCGCACATTGAGATCCTTCATCCATTTTGAGTCTATTTTCATGTGTGGTGTAAGGAAATGATCCAATTTCATTTTTCTGCATGTGGCTGTCCAATTTTCCCAACACCATTTATTGAAGAGGCTGTCTTTGTTCCATTGGACATTCTTTCCTGCTTTGTCGAAGATGAGTTGACCATAGAGTTGAGGGTCCATTTCTGGGCTCTCTATTCTGTTCCATTGATCTATGTGTCTGTTTTTGTGCCAGCACCATGCTGTCTTGATGATGACAGCTTTGTAATAGAGCTTGAAGTCGGAATTGTGATGCCACCAACTTTGGCTTTCTTTCTCAATATTCCTTTGGCTATTCGAGGTCTTTTCTGGTTCCATATAAATTTTAGGATTATTTGTGCCATTTCTTTGAAAAAAATGGATGGCACTTTGATAGGAATTGCATTAAAGGTGTAGATTGCTTGAGGTAGCATAGACATTGTCACAATATTTATTCTTCCAATCCAGGAGCATGGAACATTTTTCCATTTCTTTGTGTCTTCCTCAATTTCTTTCATGAGTACTTTATAGTTTTCTGTGTATAGATTCTTAGCCTCTTTGGTTAGGTTTATTCCTAGGTATCTTATAGTTTTGGGTGCAATTGTAAATGGGATGGACTCCTTAATTTCTCTTTCTTCTGTCTTGTTGTTGGTGTAGAGAAATGCAACTGATTTCTGTGCATTGATTTTATATCCTGACACTTTACTGAATTCCTGTACAAGTTCTAGCAGTTTTGGAGTGGAGTCTTTTGGGTTTTCCACATAGAGTATCATATCATCTGCGAAGAGTGATAGTTTGACTTCTTCTTTGCCGATTTGGATGCCTTTAATTTCCTTTTGTTGTCTGATTGCTGAGGCTAGGACTTCTAGTACTATGTTGAATAGCAGTGGTGATAACGGACATCCCTGCCGTGTTCCTGACCTTAGCGGAAAAGCTTTCAGTTTTTCTCCATTGAGAATGATATTTGCGGTGGGTTTTTCATAGATGGCTTTGATAATATTGAGGTATGTGCCGTCTATCCGTACACTTTGAAGAGTTTTGATCAGGAAGGGATGCTGTACTTTGTCAAATGCTTTTTCAGCATCTATGGAGAGTATCATATGGTTTCTGTTCTTTCTTTTATTAATGTGTTGTATCACATTGATTGATTTGCGGATGTTGAACCAGCCTTGCAGCCCTGGAATAAATCCCACTTGGTCGTGGTGAATAATCCTTTTAATGTACTGCTGAATCCTATTGGCTAGTAATTTGGCGAGAATTTTTGCATCTGTGTTCATCAAGGATATTGGTCTGTAGTTCTCTTTTTTGTTGGGATCCTTGTCTGGTTTTGGGATCAAGGTGATGCTGGCCTCATAAAATGAGTTTGGAAGTTTTCCTTCCATTTCTATTTTTTGGAACAGTTTCAGGAGAATAGGAATTAGTTCTTCTTTAAATGTTTGGTCGAATTCCCCCTGGAAGCCGTCCGGCCCTGGGCTTTTGTTTGTTTGGAGATTTTTGATGACTCTTTCAATCTCCTTACTGCTTATGGGTCTGTTGAGGCTTTCTATTTCTTCCTGGTTCAGTTGTGGTAGTTTATATATCTCTGGGAATGCATCCATTTCTTCCAGATTGTCAAATTAGTTGGCGTAGAGTTGCTCATAGTATGTTCTTATAGTTGTCTGTATGTCTTTGGTGTTCGTTGTGATCTCTCCTCTTTCATTCATGATTTTATTTATTTGGGTCCTCTCTCTTTTCTTTTTGATAAGTCTGGCCAGGGGTTTATCTATCTTATTAATTCTTTCAAAGAACCAGCTCCTAGTTTCGTTGATTTGTTCTATTGTTTTTTTGGTTTCTATTTCATTGATTTCTGCTCTGATCTTTACGATTTCTATTCTCCTGCTGGGTTTAGGGTTTCTTTCTTGTTCTTTCTCCAGCTCCTTTAGGTGTAGGGTTAGGTTGTGTACCTGAGACCTTTCTTGTTTCTTGAGAAAGGCTTGTACCGCTATATATTTTCCTCTCAGGACTGCCTTTGTTGTGTCCCACAGATTCTGAACCGTTGTGTTTTCATTATCATTTGTTTCCATAATTTTTTTCAATTCTTCTTTAATTTCCTGGTTGACCCATTCATTCTTTAGAAGGATGCTGTTTAGTCTCCATGTATTTGGGTTCTTTCCAAATTTCCTCTTGTGATTGAGTTCTAGCTTCAGACCATTGTGGTCTGTAAATAGGCAGGGAATGATTCCAATCTTTTCATAAGGGTTGAGACCTGATTTAGGACCAAGAATGTGATTCTATTCTGGAGAATGTTCCATGTGCACTAGAGAAGAATGTGTATTCTGTTGCTTTGGGATGAAATGTTCTGAATATATCTGTGAGGTCCATCTGGTCCAGTGTGTCATTTAAGGCCTTGATTTCCTTGTTGATCTTTTGCTTGGATGATCTGTCCATTTCAGTGAGGGGAGTGTTAAAATCCCCTACTATTATTGTATTCTTGTCGATGTGTTTCTTTGATTTTGTTATTAATTGGTTTATATAGTTGGCTGCTCCCACGTTAGGGGCATAGATATTAAAAATTGTTAGATCTTCTTATTGGATAGTTCCTTTGAGTATGATATAGTGTCCTTCCTCATCTCTTATTATAGTCTTTGGCTTAAAATCTAATTGATCTGATATAAGGTTTGCCACTCCTTCTTTCTTCTGATGTCCATTAGCATGGTAAATTCTTTTCCACCCCCTCACTTTAAACCTGGAGGTGTCTTCGGGTTTAAGATGAGTTTCTTGTAGGCAACATATAGATGGGTTTTGTTTTTTTTATCCATTCTGTTACCCTGTGTCTTTTGATTGGTGTTTTAGCCCATTAATATTCAGGGTAAGTATTGAGAGATATGAATTTAGTGCCATCGTATTTCCTGTAAGGTGACTGTTATTGTATATTTTCTCTGTTTCTTTCTGATCTACTACTTTGAGTCTCTCTTTGCTTAGAGGAGCCCTTTCAATATTTCCTGTATAGCTGGTTTGGTGTTTGCAAATTCTTTCAGTTTCTGTTTGTCCTGGAAGCTTTTAATCTCTCCTTCTATTTTCAATGATAGCCTAGCTGGATATAGTATTCTTGGCTGCATGTTTTTCTCATTTAGTACTCTGAATATATCATGCCAGCTCTTTCTGGCCTGCCAGGTCTCTGTGGATAAGTCAGCTGCCAATCTAATATTTTTACCATTGTACGTTACAGACTTCTTTTCCCTGGCTGCGTTCAGGATCTTTTCTTTGTCACTGAGACTTGTAAATTTTACTATTAGGTGACGGGGTGTGGACCTATTCTTATTGATCTTGAGGGGGGTTCTCTGAACCTCCTGGATTTTGATGCTTGTTCCCTTTGCCATATTGGGGAAATTCTCTCCAATAATTCTCTCCAATATACCGTCTGCTTCCCTCTCTGTTTCCTCTTCTTCTGGAATCCCAATTGTTCTAATGTTGTTTCGTCTTATGGTGTCATTTATCTCTTGAATTCTCCCCTCGTGGTCCAGTAGCTGTTTGTCCCTCTTTTGCTCAGCTTCTTTATTCTCTGTCATTTGGTCTTCTATATCGCTAATTCTTTCTTCTGCCTCATTTATCCTAGCAGTGAGAGCCTCCATTTTTGTTTGCACCTCATTAATAGCTTTTTTGATTTCAACTTGGTTAGATTTTAGTTCTTTTATTTCTCCAGAAAGGGCTTTTATGTCTCCCGAGAGTGTTTCTCTAATATCTTCCATGCCTTTTTTGAGCCCAGCTAGAATCTTGAGAATCATCATTCTGAACTCTGGATCTGACATATTACCAATGTCTGTATTGATTAGGTCCCTAGCCTTTGGTACTGCCTCTTGTTCTTTTTTTTTTGTGGTGAATTTTTCCGCCTTGTCATTTTGTCCAGATAAGAGTATATGAAGGACAAGTAAAATACTAAAAGGGTGGCAACAACCCCAGGAAAATATGCTTTAGCCAAATCAGAAGAGATCCCGAATCGTGGGGGGAAGAAAGGGGATAAAATGAGGTTCAGAAAGAAAGAAAAAAATTAAAAAAGGAAAACCAATAAAGAAAAAGTATAAAAAGGATAATATATATATATATATATATATATATATATATATATATTAGATAAACTAGTTAAAAATGTTAAAAAAGAAAAGGGGAAAAGTAAAAAAAATTTAGCAGCAGAAGAAAAAAAATTGAAGAAGAAAAGAAAAAAAATTAATTTAACTGCAAGGCTAAAGAATCATGGGGAGAAAGCCATGAGTTCCATGCTTTGCTTTCTCCTCCTCTGGAATTCCGCCGCTCTCCTTGGTATTGAAACTACACTGCTTGGTATGTGAACTTGGTCCTGGCTGGGTTTCTTGCTGATCTTCTGGGGGAGGGGCCTGTTATAATGATTCTCAAGCGTCTTCGCCCCAGGTGGAGTTGCACCGCCCTTACCCGGGGCTGGGCTGAGTAATCCACTCGGGTTTGCTTTCGGGGCTTTTGTTCTCTGAGTGCTTTCCGTAGAGTTCTGGAGGGCGGGAATGAAGATGGCCGCATCCCGGTCTCCAGCCCGGAGGAGCCGGGAGCCCGGGGCCCCACTCCTCAGTGCGCCCCCAGAGAACAGCGCCCAATGACTCCCGCCACCCTGGCCTCTGGCCGCGCTCCGAGGTGACCGAGCCTGTGTTCAAGGTAACCCCGAGCTGAGAGTCACTCCTCGGCTCTGTCTCTGTAGCCGGCTTCCCCGTTCTAATACCTGTGAGCTCTGCGACACTCAGACACCCCCGATCCTTCTGTGACCCTGCGGGACCTGAGGCCACACTGACCCCGTGTGGGCTTCACCCCGGTTAAGCCTCTGGAGCGATGTCCCTCAGCGGAACAGACTTTTAAAAGTCCCGATTTTGTGCTCCGTTGCTCTGCCGCTCGCCGGGAGCCGGGCCCTCCCCGCGCGGTCTATCTCCCGTCGCTTTGGATTCACTTCTCCGCCAGTCCTACCTTGCAGAAAGTGGTTGATTTTCTGTTTCTAGAGTTGCTGTTCTTCTTCTCTTCGATCTCCCGTTGGATTTGTAGGTGTTTGTAATCTTTAGATAAGCTATCTAGCTGATCTCTCACTACCTGAAGTAGTCTCAGCCTGCTACTTCTCTGCCATCTTGACTCCTCCCCAAACCAGTTATGCTTCTATTTGAGAGAGGGAAAGAAAGAAATGGGGAGGTTAGCAGAAAGAGAGGAAGAGGGAGAGTCCTAAGGAGCCTCTCCACTGAGCACGGAACCTGATATAGGGCTCTATCTCAGGACCCTGAGATCACAATCTGAGCCAAAACCAAGACAGCATGGCCCAGGGTCCCCCAATTATGCTTATTTTTTAATCAAAATCTTCAAGTCTCACAAACTCTTATCTCTCTTTTCTTACTTGCCTTTCCAATGATCTCCACTTAAATCACTCACTAAACTAAAGGTACAAAGGACCTACTACATTAGATAAGGCCACTGAAAGCTGGAGGTAATTAAATAATAATGTGTAACCAAAATATATAATGTACCTACTTTCATGGTTTTACAATCTAGTGGAATAAACCCCAGTTAATTACTTCCATAACTTTTACCTGACTGTTCAACCTAGTTAATAAACAATTTGGTCTCTGGATTATATCTTTTGCATGTAGAACATGATATCATATAAGAATATTTTTAAATTTTAATGAAAATTATTTTCAGTACTAAGTGAAGCAAACACTAAGTTAAAACTGTTGTGGTCCTTGGGAGTAATTTCAGTCATGAATTGCAACAAGTCTGACAATAATTACAAGTGGAAAATACATAAGCAATGGAAAGACAATGCACTGGGGAGAGATGATTTAAGAAAATTAGATTTCTTTACTGGCATAGTGTGTTTTCTTTTAAATAGAAAATCACTACTTCAAGCTTAATCTAAGTTTCAGGCAAAGGAGTCTATGATATTGATCACTTATGTCCTGAGATTAAGGTAGAACACAAAAATAATTTGAAATTTTGCCATGGTCACAAATGTGAAATTGCCCTAGTAGTAGGATGACCCACTAAATAAGAAGCACTCTGTATGTTTCCAAGAGGTTCTGCACAGTGACTCACTTCAAGGATTTTAAATAAGTCTACCTAACCAAATGGGAAGTTTGCAAGGCGGAAAGAAGTTGTAGCCTTTCCAGCAATACAATATGCTAAAAAATATTTTAATACGTCTAGTATTTTTAACCTCAATATTTTTACAAGTCAATGTTACCTTGTTTTTACTTATTTTCTAAGTTAAACACCTTCCATAATTCATTAGGAATATTGTAAATTTGTTTGAACAAAAACCTAGTTGAAAAAATATTCATCATGTGCATTGAAATAAATATTGCTCTTAGCGTATGTAAAAGGCCTGTCCCATGTTCTTTTTTTTTTTCTCCTACATGAATGTTAAGTTCCAGGTTTTCACCTCCTTATGTGAAGCCTTCTGCACTTTTGTGTCTGTACAGAGTTCAAGTAAATTCTTTTCACATTGCCTATTGTGAAATTAGTAATTAATTGTCATATTTAATGAAAAGCAGTAAGACAAAACTGCTTGTAGGTTTAAGAACACATTGATAAATCAAATTAGTGGGGAGGAGAGAGATGGCCGGGAAGGAGCCCCATCTCTGATTCAAGTCACCAACAGGCCTGGCTCATGTTGGACGGATGACCATGGGTGTCTTGGCCTCGTGAGGCAGGTCTGCCCGGCTCCCCGTGCCAAAGCCCAAACTCAAAGAGGCACTGGACCTGAGCCAACTGCCACTGGAGCTGCTCCTCATGGTGCTGAGCTATGCAGCCCTCACATGCTGCTGGGGTGCTGCTGCAGAGGGTGTCAGGGCTGAGGTGCCTTGGTGGACGGAAGACCTTTGTCTGCTCATGCTGGCCTGAGACCATAGTACCCTGCTGTTGCTTGCTCACAGCTGCCTGTCCCCAGCCCTCCTCCACCCATCAGCCTGCGATGGCAGGCACTGCCTCCTGGGCAGTTTCTGTCAGCGCAGTCCATTGGGATGCAACTTCATCCTCAACCCTTGTGGCCAGGAAGGCCTTCAGAAATGGATGGTGAAGCATGGTGAGGATGGCTGGGTGGTGGAGATAACATGTGAATGGTGCTGTGGGCCCCTTCCCAGGACGGCTTCATGTCTTCCTTGGGCTGGTGTCGCAAAAAACAGGTGTTGGACCTGGTGGAGGAGGGTTGTGGCCAGGGCTGCTAGAGAGTGGAAGACTGAGATTTGTGTCTATGATTGGTGGGGAGCCCGATGCAACAGTGGCTGTATGTACTGACTCCTTGTCCAACTTCTAGATGCCAGCCAGACTGTGCTGGATAAATTCTCGGCTGTGCCCGTTCCCATCCAACAGTGGAACAACACTGTCTGCATTCAGGTCACCCACGTGTTCTCCAGCATCAAGATGGGTGTCTGCTTTGTGTCTTTCCAACACTGGGGCCAGGACATGCAGTTCTAGGGTGGTCACTATGGAGCCCATGTGACCAACTCCAGTGTGGTCATGCGGGCCCAGCTGTCTTAGGTGAGAGCTGCCCTGGCACAACAATCTGAGTTCCAGGACAACAATCTGACTTCCAGGTGACTTCCAGGACTGGGGACCATTGGCCAGGACTTCTCATTAACCAAGGGCATGTACCTCCCTGGCATTCTGGGTACTCCGGGATCCCTTCAAAGGTTCTGCCAGGACCCTTCTTCTGGCTCTAGGGACTACTAGAAAAAAGTCTTTCTTCAGAGTTCCCTACTGCTGTTATAGGGCAGTCCTCCCCCCAGAGGTCCCCTGATTCAGCCCCAGTCTGACTCTCCTGTCTTTTCACCTTTCTGCTTTTAGGGGGCTTTACAAGGACCCTGTGATTGTATGGTGTATAAAATTGTATTTTATATTGAAAATTTCCACAACTTTGAGAGAATAATATATCAGCAACAACTATCTGCTGATCATATGTAATAAATGTATCCTTTTGCAAAAAAAAAAAAAAACACAGTATATTAGGTAGATATCAACTATAACAAAAATCAAGGAAGCAAAAGATTCATCTATGACTTCCAGCTTTCTAAATGTGTACAGGATCCTCTGCAAATAACAAAACTCATCCTTATGTAATCTTTCCAGTTGTAAAAAAGATATCATCATTTATTAACTTCACGCTTAACATGTACTCCATATTTTCCAGGTACTGGGGATTCAATAGCAAATTAACAAATCAGATCCTTGCTCTTTCCCTTTTGAAGGTTTGAATTGGTGGTTCCTACCTAAGAGGAAGACTGTTCCTCTGGTTATCATTCATCTGCCTCCCCTTCATTCAGTTCTTAGTAAAATATACCTTTAGGCCCCTGTGATCATCCTGCTGAATGGTCCACTACTCTATCCCCATCATTTTCTATCACAAAACTGCCTGGTTTGCTTAATTAGTTTTTGTAATTTATTCATATTTTTGTTAATTTTTACATGCTTTTCTACCACAGGATAATGAAAATCCCATAGAATTTTGCAGCACCTTTAGCAAAGTGACCAATAGCTTCTACATAGATTTGTCAATAACTGTTACTTTAATTAATTAACTAATGCATCAGTAAGAAAAAATCAGAAAAGGAGACAAACCTTGAGAGACCCTGGACTCCAGGAAACAAACTGAGGGTTACAGAAGTGAGGGGGATGGGAGGATGGCATACTCAGGTTATGGGCATTAAGGAGGGCACATGTTGTGATAAACACTGGGTGTTACATGCAAATGAATCGCTGGAAACTACATCAAATACTGATGATGTAGTACACAGTGGCTAACTGAACATAAAAACAACAACAACAACAACAATAAAACAAATCCTGATGCCCTCTTGCAAACCACGGTTCTCTTGAGCATCATTGGAGTACTTTAAAATGTAGTTATGATTTTCTTTGTTCAAATTATTGATGACCTAACAAAATATGTAATAGGTACTTCAATATTAGAATGAAATGTCCACAACAAAATCCTTAAAGAGGAGACTACTACTTTTATGATGAAGTATAAAGAATAATTGGTATACTTTTTATCCTTTCCTTCTTTGACCTAGATCATTTAAATTGCTCTTGTCTGGCAGAATAGAAGGAAGTGTATGGTTTAACCATTCCCCCAGTCCTCAGATTTGATTTCTGAGCACAAATAAGAACTTTCTTTTTTTTTTTTTCTTATTTCTGTTCCTAATAGGGCTGGAAGCTGTGCTTTCCCCTACAGACAAATCCCGAAAACAGTCCAGCCTGTGGCTCACATTGGTCCTTACCCATTTGAATTTAAAGTGCTGTCACAAGATTTCTTCTAAATCACCAAAACCTAACAGGCTATTTTCTCTCTGCCTTCCTATTGGCTGCTTACTCTATCCTTTGGTGTAGCAATGCCAGTTCAAACTTCCTCTTCTCTCTCTATGCCTAATACAAAGATTCTTCCGTCAGCAAGACATTGTCTTTCATCTTAATTGTTAAGAAACATTAATCATTTACAGTTGGTTGACTATTTTAATTTTGAAAGCAAGTAACTTTTTTGCTATTCACTGCCTAAGAATAGTTTGCAATATTCATAAGAGAATGTTCATGTAAAAGAGAATGCTCATGTAAAAAAAATTAAATTATAGATATGTCAATATGGAAAGAAGACAAGGTCGACCAGAGGCAATAGTTTGGAAGAGACCAATCTCTAAATGCATTTGCATGTAAATTGATATCTGAAATTATAGATAAAAGATCATGAAGCAATTGGGAAATAGTCCATTGAAACTGATATTTCCGTTTTAAGCAAATTTAGTCACATGGTCCATTGCTAAAATAATTATACATTTTCTAAATATTTTATTTATTTATTTGACAAGGAGAGATCACAAGCAGGCAGAGAGGCAGGCAGAGAGAGAGAGGAGGAGGAAGCAGGCTCCCTACCAAGCAGAGACCCTGATGCTGGACTCGATCCCAGGACCTGAGATCATGGCCCCAGCCGAAGGCAAAGCCTTAACCCACTGAGCCATCCAGGTGACCTAAAATAATTTTATTTTTTATTGCATGGGTAGCACGATACAAAGTATCTTAAAATTTAAAATACAATAACTAAAAAGTCTGATTTTAGTTTAGTACATTTAGTTTAGCACATTTCATGTAGTACATTTAGTACAATAAAAAATGAAAGGGTGCCTAGGTGCCTTAGTGAAATGAGCTACAGACTCTTAATTTCAGCTCAGGTCATGATCTTGGGGTCCTGAAATGAGCTCCATATCATGTTCTGAGCTCAGCATGGAGTCTGCTTGCCCCTCTGCCTCTGCTCCTTCCCCTGTTCATATGTTTTCTCTTTCTCAAATAAATAAATAAATGAACAAACTCTTCTTAAAAAATGAAAAGTAGACAAAACGTGGCAATTGCAAATGAAATAAAGATATTTAGAGCTTCCAATATCTTAAAATCCCATCATTGACTATTGTGATTGAATTTTAGCTCATCTTTTCTTGTTTTACAACTGAATTGCCTTACTAGTGTGATGATATTGGTGTCTTTTTCTCCACAGATCATGATATTTCATTACTTTCTTTTTTTAGCTAACATATTATGTATTATTTGTTTCAGGGGTATGGGTCTGTAATTCATCAGTCCTAATCAATTAACAATGCTCACCATAGTACATACCCTTTGCAATGTCGACCACCCAGTGAAAGCATCCAGTGCACCCTCCTTTCATTCTAGCAAACCTTAGTTTGAACACAAACTGGGGTTACGGTTAGGGCCGAGGGGATGGCAGGCCTGAACTGCAGACCCTGAGGGCAGCTCCTCGGGGTCTGAAATTAGGGCGAGTGTGAGGTGGTAGCTCAGGCTTTTGGCTCTGGATTTTGTGTCTAAGTTGGCCAAGGAAGATTCTCCCTCTCTGGGGATTTTGCCTGGCTCCCAATAGTATGGAGTCATGCTGGGGGAAGTGAGTAGTCGTGTTTTCTGTCTCAGGGGGTCCCCAAAAAGACGGAATCCAGATCATGGCTCTGGGTATGGGCACCTGGAAAACCCCACCTTGGGTCAGGATTTGGGCCTAGGGGCATGGCAAGCCCAATATGCGGGCTCTTGGTCCAACTCCCGAGGGGCATTATTTGGAAATGGGGCTCAGGCTGAGGATCACAATGCGTGTTTGGGCCAAGGGGGTCCTCAGGAGAGAGTGTGGCCTCCTGGGCCAGGCAGCTCTCTCCTCCACAGAGGGCTTGACAACCATCCCAACAGCAAGGGGTCCAGCCCAGGGGAAGGAGGAGTTTTGTTTTGTGCATCAGGTTCCCCCATATCCAGGAATTTGAGCTAAGGTCTGGGGACAGATGCCTGAAAACCCAGGTTGGGTAGAGATGATGGCCTAGGGCCATGGCACTGTCTGGGTGACTGTTGGGAGGTGTGGGCTCAGGCTCTGTTGGACAGAGCATTAGTGCACAAGGTGGCCTATGACATTGGAGTGTCGTCGAGGGTGGTACAGGTTGATCCTGATTTGGGGTTTTTGGGCAACCACACAGGGCACTTTTTCCTTCTGGTGGGCAGGCAGAGTGCTGCGTGGTGTCTCCAGAATTCCCAGTCTGGACGGCTTGTAGGCCAGGAGTGTGAAGATAAAAGTCTGAAAACACAAGCTAGGGTTAGGTTTAGGGCCTAGGGCATGGCAGGCTCAATGTGCAGAGGCTGACTGGATATCTCCAGAATCTGAAGTAAGGACGAATGTCAGACGTTTGCTCAGGATAGAGGTGTGTCCACGATGGCCGCCTAGTGGAGGGGTGGCCTCATGAGGTCATGGAGGATTTCCCCACTCTAGGGGTGGCAAGGTGCTCCAAACGGCAAGGTTTCCTTCAGCAGGACAGAGTGTGAAGGCTTTGATGCCCCAAGGGACCCCCATACACAAAGGTCCCAGAGCAGGGCTCTATGTATGGATGACTGGAGACCCCAGCTTGCATTCCTATTGGCGCCTAGGAACAAGGCAGGTTCCATCTGCTGGCTCTGGGTCGAGATACCCAGGGGGCTGAATTGAAATGGAGTCTGATATTGATGGGTCACAATGTGGGTTTTTGTCCATGGAGACCTTGGAATGTGGCAGTGGCTCAGGGGCCCTGCAGGATTCTCTGACTCAGAGGGTTTGACATAGCCCCAAGGAGCAAGCGTCCCATGTGGAGACCAGAGATGTTCTCCACAGAGGTTTGGTGCCTCAGAAAACCCCCATATGCTGGTATTTGAATCAGGCCTCTGAGGAGAGACACCTGGAAATCAAAACTAGGGTTCAGATTAGGGCCTTGGGGCCTGTCCAGTTCAACCGTCTGTCTCTGGGGATATCTGTCTGTGTGTCTGAGTGGAGGTAGATTCTCAGCTTGTGTCAGAATGCCCCTCTTTGTCCAGGGCAGCCTACACTATTGGGATGGCCTCGGGGGCCTTGGAGATTTCTCTTAATCTGTAGGGTTGTGGCAAACAGAATGGGAACAATTTCCTTGGAGAGGGCAGGCACTGTCCTGCAGTGTGTCTCCAGAGGCCGCAGCCTGGAGGGTGTGTGGGCCAGGGCTGTGGGTACAAAAGTCTGAAAACACAAACTTGGCTTAGGTTTGGGGCCAAGGGTATGGCAGGCCCGATCTACAGACAGTGAGGGGAGCTCCTTGGGATATGAAAGAAGGGCGAGTGGGAGGCGGTCACTCAGGCTTTTGTCTCTGGATTTTGTGCCAAGGGTGGCCGTGGAATATAGTGGTGGCCTGATGGTTCATGGACGAGGTTCCCTCTGTGGGGATTTGGCCCAGTTCCCAAGAGTTTGGGGTCATTCTGTGGGAAGGGAGGAGTCCTGTTTTCTGCCTCAGGTGTCCCTCCAAAAGAGGGATTCCAGAGCAGAGCCCTGGTTATGAGCGACTGAAAAACCCGACCTCTGGTTAGGATTAGGCGACTAGGGGCATAGCAAGGCCCATATACCCACTCTTGGTCTAGGCACTGAAAGGACTATTTGAAAACAGGGCTCATGCTGAAGGTCACAACGCCTATTTGTGCCCAAGGCAACCCTCAAGCATGGGCATGCCCTCATGGGCCATGCAGGTTTCTCCTACCCTGAAGGTTTGACACCATGCGAACAGCAAGGTTTCCTGCCATGGCGAAGGAGGAATTCTGATTGGTGCATCAGGTTCCCCCCTGTGCAAGGACTAAAGAAAAAATCTAGGTTCAGACGCATGTAATCCCAGGTTGGAAAGAGAGGACCGTTTAAGATCATGACAGATCCGATGTGCTGGGTATGCGGCCAACTGTCTGGGTGTCTGTCAGGAGTTCTGGGCCAGGCCTGTGTCAGACAGAGCATTAGTGCCCAGGGCAGCCTATGAAATTGGGGTGGGGCTGAGGACCGTGCAGGTTGATCCTCATTTGGGGTTTCTGGACAGCAGCATATAGCAATGTTTTTCTTCAGGTGGGCAGGCAGAGTGCTGCATTGTGGCTCTGAAATTCCCAATGTGGAGGGCTTGTCGGCCAGGAGTGTGAGGATGGAAGACTGAAAACACAAGGCGGTATTAGGTTTGGGGCCGAGGGCATGGCAGGCCCAAGGCATGGCAGGCCCACTCTACAGAGGCTGAATGGATATCTTCTGCATCTGAAGTCAGGGTGAGTATCAGACGTTGGCTCAGGCTGGAGTTTGTGTCCATGATGACCCATTCATGAAGCAGGGGGCCTCTTGAGGCCCTGGAGGTTTTCCCATGCTGGAAGTTGTGAGCTGCTCCAAACCTCAATGTTTTCTTCTGCAGGACAGTCAAGTCCTGTTGGATGGCTCCAGGACACCCCATACGGAAAGACTTGAAAGCAGGGTTCTAAGGATGGATGCCTGGGCACCCCACCTCGCATTCTCATTGGTCCTACCGACAAGTAGGTTCAATCTGCTGGCTATGGTCCGAGCTACCCAGGGGGCTAAGTTGAAATGGACTCTCCTGAGCATGGCGCATAATGTGGGTTTGTATCCATGGAGACTTTGGAATGTGGTGGTGGCTCAGGGGCTGTGCAAGATTCTCCTACAAAAGGTTTTGACACAGCTCCAAAGAACAAGCTTCCCTTGTGGAGACGAGAGATGTTGTTTGGTGCCTCAGGAAATCCCCGTACGCTGGTATTCAAAACCAGGCCTCTGAGGAGGGATGCCAGGAAACCAAAGTGAGGGTGCAGATTAGGCCTAGGGGCCTGTCTGGTTCAATCTTCTGTCTCTGGGGACATCTGTTTGCATGTCTGAGTGGTAGTAGTTGCTCAGTTTGTGTCAGAATGCCCGTTTGTCCAGGGAAGCCTACATTATTGGCATGGCCTCGGGGGCCTTGGAGGTTTCTCCTAATCTGTAGGGTTGTGGCCAATGGAATGGGCAGAGTTTCCTTGGAGAGGGCAGGCACAGTCCTGAGGTGTGGATCCAGAGGCCCCAGCCTGGAGGGTGTGTGGGCCAGGGCTGTGGGGACAGAAGTCTGAAAACACAAACTCAGCTTAGGTTTGGGACTGACGGTATGGCAGGCCCGATCTACAGACTGCGAGGGTAGCTCCTCAGGATATGAAAGAAGGGCGAGTGTGAGGCAGTTGCTCAGTCTTTTGTCTCTGGATTTTGTGTCAAAGATAGCTGTGGAATGCAGAGGCAGCCTCATGGGCCATGGACGAGTCTCTCTCTGGGGATTTGGCCCGGCTCCCAAGAGTTTGGGGTCATTCTGTGGGAAAGAAAGAGTCCTCTTTTCTGCATCAGGTGTCACTCCAAAAGAGGGATTCCAGAGCAGAGCCCTGGGTGCGGGCGACTGGAAAACCTGAAATCTGGTTAGGATCGGTGGCCTCAGAGCATGGCACGTCCCATATGCAGTCGCTTGATCCAACCACAGAGAGGCCTTACTTGAACACGGGGCTCACGCTGAGGGTCATGCATGTTTGCGCCCAAGGAGGCCCTCAAGCGTTGGCGTGACCTTGTGTGCCATGCAGGTTTCTCCTACCCTGTACGTTTGACATACATCAGTCGGGTGGAGTCCGGAGAAGGCCCTCGATAGCATGGGTGGTGGTGAAGATGAAATTTTGTCCCAAAGTCAATTTACTTGCATCCTTGACCAGGAGGGCCCTGGCAGCAATTATGTGGAGGCAAGGGGGGAACCCCGCTGCTACTGGATCTAGTTTCTTGCTAAGATAGGCTACTGGCCTTTGCCAAGGGCCCAGAGTCTGAGTCAAAACTCCTTTGGCCACCCCTGCACTTTCATCCACATACAAGAGGAAGGGCTTGGTAACATCTGGGAAGGCCAATGCTGGGACACTCAGTAAGGCTGTTTGTAATTCCTGAAATGTTACTTCTGCCTCAGCTGTCCACTCTATCATAATGAGCACCCCTTTGCCAGTTCGTAGAGAGGTCAGGCAATCTCCACAAACCGAGGTATCCACAGCCTACAGTAGCCCACTGTCCCAAGAAACTCCCTCACTTGTCAGGATGTGGTGGGTCGGGTATCAGGTGATCACCTGTTTCCTGGACTCAGACAATGAACGCACTCCCTCGTAGACATCAAAGCCTAGATAAGTGGCATGTCTCTGACAGAGCAGTGCTTTCCTTGCTGACACCCAATATCCTTTTTCCTGCAGAGTCTGTAAGAGAGCTCTTGTCCCCTGCAAGCATGACTCATAGTCCTCAGCTGCTATCAGCAAGTCATCAACATTCTGTAACAGAGTGACTCCCAGATTGGAGGTTCTGTGATCACGCAAATCCTCGTGTAGGGCCTCATCGAAGATAGTGTGTGAACTCTTGAAGTTTTGGGGAAGTCTTGTCCAGGTTAGCTGGCCTTGGAATCCTTCCTGTGGACCCCTCAAAATCAAAAAAGGACTGAGATTCCTTTGCTAAAGATTTGCAGAAAAATACATCCTTGAGATCTAAGATGGTATACACAGTTCTCCCGGGCCCCAGGAGGAAGAGTAGGGTAGAAGGCATAGACACCATCCGGTGGATATCATCAACCCATTTATTAACTTCCCAAAATTCCTGAACGGGCCGGCACTCCCCAGTCTCGGCCTTTTTGATGGGCAGCAAAGGTGTATTCCACAGAGATTTGCAAGGAACTAGGATCCCGTCTGCTCAGAGGAGGTTAATGTGTTTTCTGATCCCTTCATTTGCTTCCCAAGGGAGGGAGTACTGCCGGATGTGAACAGCCATGACCATTGCTTTTAATTGTACCACCACTGGAGGCTATCCCTTGGCCCAGCCAGGGGGCTTCCCTTCTGCCCAGACTTCGAGAAACTCGGCATGTACGGTTTGGAAAAGGCTCCCTAACTTTGTCTACTCTGGTTTTTAGACTGGCTCGTAAAGGAGGTATTTATCTACTGATGCCATAAGTACCTGCAGAGTAGGTTGTCCCAAGATTACAGTCATGTCTCCTTCTGAGAACTGAATGACAGCCAGTAACTTGTGGAGGAGATCTTCCCATCAAGTTATACAGGGCATTTGGGAGGACCAAAAATCAGTGTTTAACTACTCCTGAGGCCAAATTTAGAGTCCTGTCTGTTGTCCATTTATGTCTCTCTGTGACATTTGCTACTTGTACCCAGACTTCCTCTCCAACTAGTTATCCCATAGGTTTAAGTAATGATGAAAATTGGGCTCCTGTGTCCACCAAAAAAAAAATCAATTGATTTCCCCTCCACCTTAATTTTTACCTGAGGTTCGGGGACGGGCTCCAAACCACAGCCCCTTCAGTCTCTGGTGGCCAGCATTGCCATCTTCCTTTTCGGGCACTCTATGACCCAATGTCCTTTTTCCTTACAGTAAGCGCACTGATCTAAATCTAAGTCTTCCAGCCTGCCTCCTCTGTACTTAGGCTTTTCCTTCCATTTACTATTCCCTACCTGCTTTTCCCTTTTCCATTGACCTCTTTCCCCCTGTCTCCTTCCCGCCTCATATAATGTCAAAACCTTAACCAATTTTTTGGTCTGTTTTTCATCCTCTTCTACATGCCTGTTGTTAAACACCTGTTCTCCTATTCCCACTAACTCAGTCAGATTCTTCCCTTCAAATCCTTCAATTTTCTGAAGTTTCCTATATCTGGGGCTCACTGACTAGCAAAGCAAGATCATCTAAATGAGCTATCATGCAACTTCCCTGAAGTTTACCTCAAGTAGTCTGGCTTAGGTAAACAAACATGTAAAGACAATGAAATCTAGAATTTAACACCCATAAAGGTGTGTTATTAAAACTAAATTTTTCTCTCTAAAATAACCCTCGTTTCCAGAGACAGCCAAATCAGGACTAATTTATTTGAAAAACAAGTCCCGTTTTAACAAAATTGGCTAATTATTTACATAAGCTCAGCAAGAACAGTGAGTGATCATATAAATCTTTTAGAATTGGCTTTGCTGGGAATTGTCATAAGGAATCTCTAGGTTGAACTTATAGTAGCCTCTCCAGGCCAGAATCCAAGCTACATACTTGCCATCAGATATGCCTGCAATACCTGTCAATTTGGGTGAATCCCTCTTCCTGAGGTCCCCAAAGTATCCTGCGGTTCCTGCACCTGCCAGGAAGTAACCTCCTTTACTCACCTGGTGAGGCTGCTGCTTGCTATGTAAGCAAGGTATCAGGCCAACAGTTTCAAAGGGCTTTATGGTTCCAGGTTTTATAAAGTCAAACTTAGTTCCTTTAAGCTGTCTGGTCATATCTGAGTCTTTTCAAATATGACATTCCAGTTAAAGCCTTGGTAAAATAACCAGTGTTTCCCATGGTGTCCTGTTATAAGGAGAACAGATTCCTATTGAACTTATGCTATGGAATTGCTATGGAAGAAAGAATACTTGCTGAGACCTTTTGGTTTCAGAGGGTTCAGATAGAGAGAAAGAGTTGAATACCTTGATTTGTTTACAAATGACTACTTTTAAATCTCTGTAAGTTACAGATAACTTAAGAAAAAGTTTCCCTAGTCTGAAAGAGCAAACATTACAGAACCATTAATGTTTAAAATAAGACAAAATATCAAGAGATACAACATTACAATCTTTCAGTTCACCTAGTCCCATGTTATTAATTCTGGCTTAGTCCGAATGCAGCTTTTACTTTTGTAAATCCTTACCCATTTCAGTTCAAAGACCTGTATTTGTCCTGTAATTCTTCCCATATGAATTCCCTTTAAGGCAGAAGTCATTTTACAAGAGAATTCTTAGAAGGCAAATTTACGAATCGGATAAGTACAAAACATGTTCACCAACAGATTTCCAAACACAAACCCAGTTCCAGCAACCAACGCTCTAGCATTTTATCCCATTTGGTTAAGTCCTAGATGTCCAACAAATTTAATTCCATTTGTCATTCAAGCATGACAAATGGAATTAAAACCTTTCACAGTTTCAGATTACCAAAGACTTTGAGAGCTACTTTAACAATAACCCATTAAAACTCTGAGACAGACAATTAACCATTAGTTTAGTCATCTCTTTGTTAACAGATTTCACATTCCACCTGGGCCCACTCCATTTCAGATGCCATGCTCTCCTGCCAGCAAGGGGGAGTGGCTAGGCAGTCCACATCGGGCCAGAGAAGGCAGGAATTCCCTGAAACAAAGGTAGTTTCGGCAGCTGCTTGGGAATATTCCTTAAAGTCTCTGTCTCAATTTAGACTAACCCCAGATGGCTCCAGTCATAGCCCTTAACACACGAAATGAGTGAGGGAGAAGCAGCACATCTATTAAGAGGAACAGAGAGACGAAAGCCAGAGTCCCCTTACTCTCTGCTTGCCCCATTCCTTCAATCACAGCAAAGAACACCACAGACAACAAAAAGAAAAGACAAAGACAACCACAGGCCCTGCGGTCCTGCCACCTGTGGGATTTTCTAGGGGTACTCGAACCCCCTGACTGCATAGGGGGACTCGAACCCCCTGGCTGCCTTGGGGGACCACGAGCCCCCTTGTGACCACTTAGTGGGACTCTAACCCCCTGAAATGGCGGGGGACACACAAACTCCCTGTTGACCGCTCAGGGTGACACTAACCCCCTGAAACGTCGGGGGACTCAAACCCCTGATGGCCTAGGGGGACTCTAACACCCTGGCGATCCCCCAGTGGAAGGAAGGGGTGTCCCCGCATCCACTCCAGCCATGGGAAGCATGGCTGCGTCCAGCTTCTCCACTGTGGGCCATGCCCTGGAGCTCTGCAACCAGACAGACAGGATCCCGTGATCTTACCTCCGGAGGCTTTTCCCAGAAATTCTGATGCTGGCTTAATTCTCGTCATTTGATCATGGACGAGCCCCCAGTGTTAGGGTCTGTCATCAAAGGAGCGAGACGGATACAAAGCGAAGGTCAAGCAAAGCTTTATTTCATGCCAAGCATCGACAATCAAACTGACCGGTCAGAGCCGTATCTTGCAAAGAGGAGACCACTCCCTGCCTCACAGACTAACTTTTATAGAGTGAGGGCCATGTGCTTGAGCCTGGCAACATACAGGTAGCCAATGAGATGACAATACAAAGAGAAAACTTCACAGTCCTGTTAGGTCACACACGGGCAGCATATTGAATTACAATTCACCCCAGTAGATATATGCATGCCCCAATGATTGGATGTCTCTACCTGGTCTGACCCGCCCTTGTATCTGGGCTTTGCAAGTAAGTTCCTCTGGGAGTGGCAGGGTCAATCTAAGTTTACTGCATGGGGTCCATGTAATTTTACTGCATAGCATCAATGTAAGTTTACTACATAGGGACAATCTAAGTTTATTGCATAAACAACAAAAAGTCTCCCACTGATTAAGTAGGCCCTTACATTAGGCAGGCAGAGTGCTGTGTTGTGGTTCCAGAATTCCCAATCTGGAGGGCTTGTGGGCCAGGAGGGTGAGGAGGGAAGTCTGAAAACACAAGCTAGGGTTAGGTTTGGGGTCAAGGGCATGGCAGGCCCACTTTGCAGAGGCTGAATCGAGATCTCCTGCATCTGAAGTCAGGGTGAGTATCAGATGGTGGCTCAGGCTGGAATTTGTGTCCATGATGGCCCCTTCATGAGGGGGGGGGTGCTCATGAGGGCATGGAGATTTTCACACGCTGGGGGTTGTGATGTGCTCCAAACCGCAAGGTTTCCTTCTGCGAGAGAGTCGTGTCCTGTTGGATGGCTCCAGGATGCCCCAATGGGAAATATTTGAGAACAGGGTTCTAAGGGTGGATGCCTGGACACCCCACCTCTCATTCCCATTGGCTCCTAGCTAAAAGGTAGGTTTGATCTGCCGGCTCTGGGGTGAGGAACCCAGGGGGCTGAGTTGAAATGGGCTCTGCTGAGGATGGGTCATAATGTGGGTTTGTGTCCATGGAGACCTTGGAATGTGGTGGTGGCTCAGGGGCCCTATAGGATTCCCCTACCCAGAGGGTTTGACTCAGCTCCAAATAGCAAGTTTGCCATGTGGAGACAAGAGGTGGTCTGTTTGGTGCCTCAGGAAACCCCCATATGCCGGTATTCGAAACCAGGCCTATGAGGAGAGATGCCTGGAAACCAAAGCTAGAGGTCAGATTAGGGCCTATGGACATGTTCAGTTCAATCTTCTGTCTCTGAGGACATCTGATTGTGTGTCTGAGTGGAGGTAGTTGCTCAGCTTGTGTCAGAATGCCCCTGTTTGTCCAGGGTGGCCTACACTTTGGGATGGCCTTGGGGGCCTTGGAGGTTTCTCCTAATCTGTAGGGTTGTGGCCAATGGAATGGGCAGAGTTTCCTTGGAGAGGGCAGGCACAGTCCTGAGGTGTGGCTCCAGAGTCCCGTCTGGAGCGTGTGTGTGGCAGAGCTGTGGGGAAAGATGTCTGAAAACACAATCTCACCATAGGTTTGTGGTCGAGGGTATGGCAGGCCCAATCTACAGTGAGGAGAGCTCCTCGGGATATGAAAGAAGGGCGAGTTTGAGGCGGTCAATTAGGCTTTTGTCTCTGGATTTGTGTCAAGGTTGGCCGTGGAATGGAGGGGTGGCCTGATGGGCCATGGACAAGTCTCCCTCTCTGGGGATTTTGCACACCCCCAAGAGTTCAGGGTCATTCTGTGGGAAGGGAGGAGTCCTGTTTTCTGCCTCAGGTGTCTCTCAAAATGAGGGATTTCAGAGCAGAACCCTGGGAATGGGCGACTGGAAAACCCACCTCTGGTTAGGATTGGGGCTGAGGGGCATGGCAAGTCCCATATACGGGCTCTTGGTCCAGCCACTGAGGCCTTATTTGAAAACAGGGCTCACGCTGAGGGTTACAATGCCTGTTTGTGCCCAAGGCAGCCTTCAAGCATGAGCGTGGCCTCATGGGCCATGCACATTTCTCCTACCCTGAAAGTTGGGCACCATGCCAACAGCAAGCTTTCTTGCCACAGGGAAGGAGGAATTCTGATTTATGCATCAAGATCCCTCCCATGCATGGATTGGAGATAAGGTCTAGGTTCAGATGCCTGAAAACCCAGGTTTGGAAGAGATGACGGCCTAATCCCATGGCGGGTCCAACGTGTCAGGTATGCGGCCAGCTACCTGGGTGTCTGTCGGAAGTTGTGGGCTGAGGCTGTGTCAGACAGAGCATTAGTGCACAGAGCAGCTTATGAAATTAGGGTGCAGTCGAGGGCAGTGTTGGTTGATCCTCATTTGGGATTTCTGGACAGCCCCATAGGGCACTTTTTTCCTTCCAGTGGGCAGGCAGAGTGCTGCATTGTGGCTCCCTAATTCCCAATCTGGAAGGCTTGTGGGCCTGGAATGTGAGGAGGGAAGTCTGAAAACACAAGCTAGGTTTAGGTTTGGAGCCAAGGGCATGGAAGGCCCACTCTGCAGAGGCTGAATCGAGATCTCCTGCATCTGAAGTCAGGGCTAGTATCAGACGTTGGCTCAGGCTGGAGTGGGTGTCTAAATTTCCCCTAAATGAAGGCGGTGCCTCATGAGGCTATGGAGGTTTCCTCATGCTGGAGGTTATGAGCTGCTCTATTCCACAAGGTTTCCTTCTGCGGGACAGTCGCGTCCTGTTGGATGGCTCCAGGATGCCCCAATGGGAAAGACTCGAGAACAGAGTTCTAAGGATGGATACCTGGACACCCTAACTCACATTCCCATTGGCTCCTAGTGAAAAGGCATGTTCGAACTCCTGGCTCTGGGGCGATCTATCCAGGGGGTTGAGTTGAAATGGACTCTCATGAGGATGGGTCATATTGTGTGTTTGTGTCCATGGAGAGCAAAGAATGTGTCATTGACTTAGGGGCCACACACCAAGTCAGAAACCGAGGTCTATGCCCCTGAGGTATAAGAATGAACCTGACATGCCCCTAGGAGCTCATTGGAACCTTAGCTTAGGTTTTGAGGCATCTGTTTCAGAGGCCTCTTCTGGAATACCAACATATGTTCCAACATATGGTCCCTGAGCCACACAACAGAACTGCTCCTATCCCCAGAAGGAAACCTTGCTCTGCGGAACTGTGTCATACCCTCAGGGTAGGAGAATCCTGCATGGCTCCTGATCCACAGCCACATTCTGTGGTCTCCCTGGACACAAACCAGCATTGTGACCCGTCAGCATGAGACCCCCTGCAAACTCAGATCACTGGGCATTTTGCCCCAGACCCAGCAGATCGGTCTTGCCACGTGCCCTGGCTGCAATGGTAACGTGAGGTGGGCTTTCCAGGCATCCATGCGGAGAACTCTGCTATCCAATCTTTCCATATGGGGGACCTTGGAGCCATCTAACCGGACTCCCCCTGTCCTGCAGTAGGAAACCTTGCTGTTTGGAGCATCTCACAAGCCCCAGTGTGGGAAAAACTTCCATAGCCTTATGAGGCCACCCCTCCATAATTTGTCTATCATGAACACAAACTCCAGCGTGAGCGGATATCTGACACTCACCTTTACTCAGGTGCTGGATATCTAGAATCAGCCGCTGCACATTGGAAATGCCATGCGCTCGGCACTCAACGTAACCATAGCTTGTGTTTTCAGACTTCCACCCTCACACTCCAGGCCCGCAAGCCCTCTAGATTGGGAATGCTGGATCCACAATGCAGTCTTCTGCCTGCCCACCAGAAGGAGGACGTGCCCTATGGGTCTGCCCAGAAACCCATGAGGATCCACCTGCATGGCCCTTGAAGGCACCCAAATGTCCTAGGCCACACTGTGCACTAATGCTTGGTCTGACACAGCCTGAGCCCCGACCTCCTGTCAGCCACCCAGATCGCAACACCCATATCCTGCAGGTGGGACCTGCCATGGCCCGAGACCATCATCTCTACCCAACCTGGGAATTCAGGAAACTTTCCCCAGAACGTAGCTCAAATCCCTGCACAGGGGGGAACCTGAATCACAAAAGAGTTCTCCTTCTGCATGGTAGGAAAACTGGCTTTTGGGATGGGTGTCTAACCCTCAGAGTGGGAGCCATCTGCATGGCCCATAAGACCAGGCTCACTCAGGAGGGCTGCCCTGGGCAACAACAGTCATTGTGACCCTCAGCCTGAGCTCGCTTTCAAACAAGCCCCCGCGGTAGCTGGACCAGGAGCACACATACCGGGTGTACATGCCCATATGCCCAAATCCTAACCCTCGGTGGGGTTCTACAGGCGCCGGGACCCAGAACCCGTCTCTGGAATTCCTGTTTGGTGGGTCCCCTGAGACATAAAAGAGCACTCTTCCCAACTTCAGAAAGACACCAAACACTTGCGAACCAGAGAATCCCCAGAAAGGAAGAATCTCCCATGAGGCCCCATGAGGCCACCCCTCAATTCCATGGCCATCCTAGACACACCATCCAGACATGAGAGCCTGCATTACTGCATCACAGGTGCCCGAATTTCAAATCCTGAGGAGCTACACTCGGGGTCTGCAGATTGGGCCTACATCACCTCACCCCTAAACATAAGCCAACGTTGTCTTTGCAGACTTCTGTCCCCAAAGCCCTCGCCCACCTGCCCTCCAGGATTGGGCCTCTGGAGCCATACCGCATGACAGGGGCCTGCACCCCCATAGGAAACTCTGCCTGTCAAGTTGCCCAAAACCTCCAGATTAGGAGAAACCTGCAAGGCCCCTGAGCCCAGCCCAATTTCGGAGGCTGCTGTGGAACAAACTGCGCAGTCTGACACAGCCTATTCACCTACATCCAGGCAGACACCCAAGTCAATGGCCCTGAGTCAGAAGATTGAACCTGACATGCCCCTAGGACTTCATCAGAACCCTAGCTTTGGTTTTCTGGCATCTGTCCCAGAGGCTTGTTCTGGAATACCAACATATGTGCCAATATGTGGCACCTAAGTCACACAAAGAAACCCTCCTGTATGCAGAAGGAAAGCTTGCTCTTGGCAGTTGTGTAAAACCCTCAGGGAAGGAGATTCCTGCATGGCCTCTGATTTACCGCCACATTCTAAGGTCTCCCTGGACACAAACCAGCATTGTGACCCTTCAGCATGAGATCTCCAGTCACCTCCTCCCCCTTGGCACTTCGCCCAGAGAGCAGATCGAAAATGCCATGTTCCTCGGCGGCAATGGTAACTCAAATTCGGAATTCCATGCAGAGAGCTCTGCTATCCAGTCTTTCCATATGGGGGACCCTGGAGCAATCTAAACCAACTCTCACTTTCTGGCAGAAGGACACCGACATTTGGTCCAACATATGGTCCTTGAGCCACACGATAGACCCCTCCTGTCCCCAGAAGGAAAGCTGGCTCTTGGGAGCTGGGTCCAACCCTCAGGCTAGGAGAATCCTCCATGGCCCCTGAGCCTCCGCCACATTCTAAGGTCTCCCTGGACACAGACAAGCATTAAGAACCATCAGCATAAGAACCCCTGTCAATTCAGCCCCCTTGGCACGTCGGCCCACAGCAAGCAGTCAGACCTGCCATGTTCCTCAATTTCCGTGGAAACCCAGGCTGGGCTTTCCAGGCATCTATACAGAGAGCTCTGCTGTCCAATCTTTCCATATGGGGGACTGTGGAGCCATCTCACTGGATTCCCCCTGTCTCGCAGAAGGACACCTCGCACTTTGGAGAAGGTCACAAGCCCCAGCATGGCAAAATCTCCATGGACTCAATAGGCCACCCCTCCATGACTCGGGCATCATGGACACAACTCCAGTGTGATCTGACATTGACACTCGCCTTTCCTCAGGGACTGGAGTCCTTGAATCGGCCATTGCACATTGGAACTGCCATGCTCTCAGCACTGAACTGAACCTACCTTGTGTTGTCAGACTTCCTTGCTCACACTCCTGGCCCACAAGCCTTCCAGAGTGGGAATTCTGGAGCCACAATGCAGCCTTATTCCCTCCCCCTAGAAAGAAGAAGGGCCGTATGGGTCTGCCCAGGTACCCCACATGAGCATCCACATACGGTCCTCGAAGTCACACCAATGTTATAGGTCGCCCTGTGCACTAATGCTCTGTCTGACACACCAGGAGCCCTGACCTCCTGTCAGCCAACCCGATAGCGGGCCCCATATCCTGCAGGTGGGACCGGCCGTGGCCTGGGGCCATCATGTCTACATAACTTGTGTATTCAGGCATCTGTCCCCAGACCTTAGCTGAAATCCCTGCCTATGCAGGAACCTGAAGCACAAAAGAGTACTCCTCCTTCCCCATGGCAGGAAACCTGGCTGTTGGCAAAGGTGTACAACCCTCAGTGTGGGAGCCAGCTGCATGGTCCATGAGACCATGCCCACTCCTGAGGGCTGCCCTGGGCACAAACAGGCATTGTGACCCTCAGCAGGAGCCCGCTATAAAAAAAAAAAAAAAAAAAAAACCTAAGTAGCTGGACCAGGAGCACGCATAGCATGCCTGCCATGCCCCAAGTCCCAAAGGATAACCCTTGGTGGGTTTCTGCAGCGCCAGGACCAGACTCCGACTCTGGAATACCGGTTATGGCGGGACCACTGAGACGGAAAAGAGCACCCTTCCTTCCCCAGAAACATACCAAGCTCTTGGGAGCCGGGCAGAATCCCAAGAGAGGAAGAGTCACCCTTGGCCCCATGAGGCCATCCCTACATTCGGTGGCCATCTTTGACGCACAATCCACACCAAAGAGCCTGTGCTACCACCTCCCAGGCACCTGAATTTTAAATCCCAAGGAGCTGCCCTCAGGGTCTGCAGATTGGGCCTGCCAACACCTTGTCCCTAACCCTAAGCCAAGCTTGTATTTGCAGACTTCTTCCCCCAAAGCCATGACCCACATTCCCTCCAGGAATGGGGCCCCAGGAGCCACACAGCAGACTGGGCCTGCCCTCCCAAATGAAACTCTACCCATCACATTTGCCCAAACCCTCCGGATTAGGAGAAACCTGCAAGGCCCCAGATCCCACCCCAATTTTGTAGGTCGCTCTAGACAGAAATGCACAGTCTGACACACCCTAGGCATCTACATCCAGGCTGACATCCAGGTGAATTGTTCTGAGTGAGGTGATTGAACCTGACATGTCCCAAGACCTCATCAGAGCCATAGCTTAGGTTTCAGCCATCTGTCCCCAGAGGCCTCTTCTGGATACCACATTTGTCCAACATATGGTCCTTAAGGCAACACACCAGACCTCTCCTTCCCCAGAAGGAAAGCTTGCTCTTGGGAGCTGGGTCAAACCCTCAGGCAAGAGAATCCTCCATGGCCCCTGTGCCTCTGCCACTTTCTAAGGTATCCCTAGACACAGACAAGCATTTAGAACCGTCAGCATGAGAACCCCTGTCAATTCAGCCCCCTTGGCACTTCCGCCCATAGCCAGCAGATCGGACCTGCCATGTTCGTCGGTTTCCATGGGAACCCAGGCTGGGCTTTCCAGGCATCTATGCAGAGAGCTCTGCTGTCCAATCTTTCCATAAGGGGGACCCTGGAGCCATCTCACTGGACTCCTCCTGTCCCACAGAAGGGCACCTCGCTCTTTGGAGCAGCTCACAAGCCCCAGCGTGGCAAAATCTCCATGAACTCATGAGGCCACCCCTCCATGACTCGGGCATCATGGACACAACTCCAGCGTGATCTGACATTGACACTCGCCTTTCCTCAGGGGCTGGAATCCTAGAATCAGCCATTGCACATGGGAACTGCCACGCTCTCAGCACTGAACTGAAACTAGCTTGTGCTTCAGGCTGCCTTGCTCAGACTCTTGGCCCGCAAGCCCTCCAGAATGGGAATTCTGGAGCCACAACGCAGCCTTCTTCCCTCCCCCCAGAAAGAAGGAAGGCCATATGGGTCTGCCCAGATACCCCACATGAGCATCCACCTGCACGGTCCTCAAAGGCAACCCAATGTTTTAGGCCGCCCTGTGCACTAATGCTCTGTCTGACACAGCACGAGCCCCGACCTCCTGTCAGCCAGCCCGATAGCGGGCCCCATATCCTGCAGTTGGGGCTGGCCGTGACCCGAGGCCATCATGTCAACCCAACGTGGGTATTCAGGGATCTGTCTCCATCCCTTAGCTGAAATCCCAGCCTATGTAGGAATCTGAAGCAAAAAGGAGTACTCCTCCTTCCCCAAGGCAGGAAACCTGGCTGTTGGGAAGGGTTTCTAACCCTCATTGTGGGAGCCAGCTGCATGGTCCATGAGACCACACCCACTCCTGAGGGCTGCCCTGGGCACAAACGGGCATTGTGACCCTCAGCTGGAGCCCACTTTCAAAAATCCCCCTCAGTAGCTGGACCAGGAGCACGCATAGCATGCCTGCCATGCCCCACGTCCCAAAGGCTAACCCTTGGTGGGTTTCTGCAGTCGCCCGCACCGACTCCGACTCTGGAATCCCGGTTTTGTCGGGAAATCCAAGATGGAAAACGCACTCTTCCATCCCCCCCGAAACACTCCAAACTCTTGGGAGCTGAGCAGAATCCCAAGAGAGGAAGAGCCTCCCATGGCCCCATCAGGCTATCCCTACATTCCGTGGCCATCTAAGATGCACAATCCACACCAAAAAGCCTGTGCTACCTCCTCCCAGGCACCCGAATATTATATCCCAAGGAGCTGCCCTCAGGGTCTGCAGATCGGGCCTGCCATCACCTTGCCCCTAACCCTAAGCCGAGCTTGTGTTTGCAGTCTTCTGTCCCCAAAGCCATGACCCACGTGCCCTGCAGGAATGGGGCCCCTGGAGACACACTGCAGGACTTGGCCTGCCCTCCCAATGAAAGTCTACCCGTCACATTTGTCCAAACCCTCTGGATTAGGAGAAACCCGCAAGAAACCCCCAGAGCCCACCCCAATTTCGTAGGTCGCTCTGGACAGAAATGTGCAGTCTGACACACCCTAGACAACTACCTCCAGGCAGAGTTCCAGGTCAATTGTCCTGAGTGAGAAGATTGAAACTTATATGCTCCTAGGACCTCATTGGAACCATAGCTTAAGTTTTCAGCCATCTGTCCCCAAGGGCCTCTTCTGGAATAATGACATTTGGTCCAACATTTGGTCCTAGCGTCATATAACAGAACCCCTCCTGTCCCCAGAGGAAAGCTTGCTCTTGGGAGCTGGGTCCAACCCTCAGGCTGGGAGAATCCTCCATGGCCCCTGAGCCGCCCACACATTCTAAGGTCTCCCTGGACACAGACAAGCATTAAGAACCGTCAGCATGATACCCCCTGTCAATTCAGACCCCTTAGTACTTCGGCTGAGAGCCAGCAGATCGCACCTGCCATGTTCCTCGGTTTCCGTGGGATCCCAGCCTGGGCTTTCCAGTCATCTATGCAGAGAGCTCTGCTGTCCAATCTTTCCATATGGGGGACCCTGGAGCCACCTCATTGGACTTCCCCTGTCTCACAGAAAGACACCTCCCTCTTTGGAGCAGCTCACAAGCCCCAGCGTGGCAAAATCTCCATGGCCTCATGAGGCCACCCCTCCATGACTCAGGCATCATGGACACAACTCCAGCATGATCTGACATTGACACTGGCACTTGCTCAGGGGCTGGAGAACTAGAATCAGCCATTGCACATTGGAATGGCCAGGCTCCAGCACTGAACTGAACCTACCTTGTGTTGCCAGACTTCCTTGCTCAGACTCCTGGCCCGCAAGCTCTCCAGAATGGGAATTCTGGAGCCACAATGCAGCCTTCTTCTTCCGCCCAGAAAGAAGAAGGGCCATATGGTTCTGCCCAGATACCCCACGTGAGCATCCGCCTACACGGTCCTTGAAGGCACCACAATGTTATAGGCCACCCTGTGCACTAATGCTCTGTCTGACACAGCACGAGCCCTGAACTCCTGTCATCCAACCCGATAGCGGGCACCATATCCTGCAGGTGAACCAGCCTTGGACCGAGGCCATCATGTCTACCCAAACTGGGTATTCAGCCATCTGTCCCCAGACTTTAGCAGAAATCCCTGCCTATGCAGGAACCTAAAGCAAAAAAGGGTACTCCTCCTTCCCCATGGCAGGAAACCTGGCTGTCAGGACGGGTGTTCAACCCTCAGTGTGGGAGCCAGCTGCATATTCCATGACCATGCCCACTTGTGAGGGCTGCCCTGGGCACAAACTGGCATTGTGACCCTCAGGCAGAGCCCACTTACAAAAATCCCCCTCAGTAGATGGACCTGAAGCACGCCTAGAATACCTGCCATGCCCCACGTCCCAAAGGCTAACCCTTGGTTGGTTTCTGCAGTTGCCCGGACCCAGACTCTAACTCTGGAATCCCGGTTTTGGCGGCACCCCTGAGACAGAAAACAGCACTCTTCCTTCCTCCAGAAACACGCCAAGCTCTTGGGAGCAGGGCAGAATCCCAAGAGAGGAAGAGTCTCCCTTGGCCCCATAAGGCCATCCCTACATTCCGAGGCCATCTTTGACACACAATACACACCAAAGAGCCTGTGCTACTGCCTCCCAGGCACCCGAATTTTAAATCCCAAGGAGCTGCCCTCATGGTCTGCAGATCGGGCCTTCCTCCACCTTGCCCCTAACCCTAAGCTGAGCTTCTGTTTGCAGACTTCTGTCCCCAAAGCCCTGGGCCACATGCCCTCAAGTAATGGGGCCCCTGGAGCCACACTGCAGGTTTTGGCCTGCCCTCCCGAATGAAACTCTACCCATCACATTTGCCCAAACCCTCCAGATTAGGAGAAAGCCACAAGGCCCCGGAGCTCACCCCAAATTTGTAGGTCCCTCTGGACAGAAATGCACAGTCTGAAACACCCTAGGCATCTACCTCCAGGCTGACATCCAGGTCAATTGTCCCGATTGAGAAGATTGAACCTGATATGCCCCAAGACCTCATCAGAACCATAGCTTAGGTTTTCAGCCATCTGTCCCCAGAGGCCTCTTCTGGAATAACGACATTCGGTCCAACATATGGTCCTTAAGGCACACAACAGAACCCCTCCTGTCCCAAGAAGGAAAGCTTGATCTTGGGAGCTGGGTCAAACCCTCAGGGCAGGAGAATCCTGCATGCCACCTGATCCTCCACCACATTCTAAGGTCTCCCTGGACACAGACAAGCATTAAGAACAGTCAGCATGAGAACCCCTGTCAATTGGCCCCCTTGGCACCTCGGCCGTGAGCCAGCAGATCATACCTGCCATGTTCGTTGGTTCCATGGGAACCCAAGCTGGTCTTTCCAGGCATCTATGCAGAGAGCTCTGCTGTCCAATCTTTCTGTATGGGGGACCCTGGAGCCATCTCACTGGACTCCCCCTGTCCCGCAGAAGGGCACCGCGCTCTGGAGCAGCTCACAAGCCCCAGCGTGGCAAAATCTCCATGAACTCATGAGGCTACCCCTCCATGTCTCGGGCATCATGGACACAACTCCAGCATGATCTGACATTGACACTTGGCTTCCTCAGGGGCTGGAAACTAGAATCAGCCATTGCACTTTGGAACTGCACGTTCTCAGCACTGAACTGAACCTAGCTTGTGTTTCAGACTGCCTGGCTCAGACTGGCCTGCAAGCCCTCCAGAATGGGAATTCTGGAGCCACAAGCAGCCTTCTTCCCTCCCCCCAGAAAGAAGAAGGGCCGTATGGGTCTGCCCAGATACCCCACATGAGCATCCACCTGCATGGTCCTCGAAGAAACCCCAATGTTTTAGGCGGCCCTGTGCACTTATGCTCTGTCTGACACAGCACGAGCCCTGACCTCCTGTCAGCTAACCCGATAGCAGGCCCCATATCCTGCAGGTGGGCCTGGCTGTGGCCCGAGGCAATCATGTCGACCCAACCTGGGTATTTAGGCATCTGTCCCCAGACTTTAGCTGAAATCCCAGCCTATGCAGGAACCTGAAGCACAAAAGAGTACTCCTCCTTCCCCATGGCAGGAAACCTGGCTATTGGGAATGGTGTCCAACCCTCATTGTGGGAGCCAGCTGCATGGTCCATGAGACCACGCCCACTCCTGAGGGCTGCCTTGAGATCAAACTGGCATTCTGACCCTCAGCCGAGCCCGCTTTCAAAAATCCCCCTCAGTAGCTGGACCAGGAGCATGCATAGCATGCCTGCCATGCCCCACGTCCCAAAGGCTAACCCTTGGTGCATTACTGCAATCGCCCGGACCCACAATCCGATTCTGGAATCCTGGTTTTGGCGGGA